>NW_024470849.1:1993579-2261079 GCF_017639515.1 Carcharodon carcharias
CGATTGACCCTGTCACCCCCACAAATCTCAGACAGTTCATGCCTGATCCTAAAACTCGATTGACCCTGTCTTCCCCCCCACACTCTCAGACAGTTCATTCCACATCCTAAACACTCGATTTACCTATCTCCACCCCACTCTCAGGACAGGGCATTCCAGGATCTTAACCACTCGATTGAAACTGTCTCCCCACAATTCTCCAGACCAGCTTACATTCCAGATCCCCAAAACACTCAGATGATCTCCTGGACTCCCCCACCACTGTCAGGACAGTGCTTTCACAGATCCTAACCACTCGATTGACCCTGTCTCCCCACACTCTCAGACAGTGCGTTCCAGCTACCTAGTACTCGATTTGACCCTGTCTGCCACATTCTCTCAGACAGTGCATTCCAGACCACTAACCACCGATTGACCCTGTCTCCCCCACACTCTCAGACAGTGCATTCCAGACCCCAACACTCGATTGACCCCTGTCTCCCCACACTCTCATTCAAGCGTTCCAGACCCTAACCCACGGATTGACCCTGTCTCACCCAAAAACTCTCAGACAGTGCATTCCAGATCCTAAAACCTCGATTGACCCTGTCATCCCCACACTCTCAGACAGTTCATTCCAGATCCTACACTACTCAATTGACCCTGTCTCCCCACACTCTCAGACAGTGCATTCCAGATCCTAACCACTCGATTGTGCCCCATCCTCCCCGACCACTCTCAGACAGTGTATTCCAGATCCTAACCACTCGATTGACCCTGTCTCCACACATACTCTCAGACAGTGCGTTCCAGATCCTACCAATCGATTGACCCTGTCTCACCACACTCTCAGACATTGCATTCCAGATCCTGAACACTCGATTGACCCTGTCTCCCACCACACTCTCAGACAGTGCATTCCAGATCCTAACCACCTCGATTGACCCCTGTCTCCACCACACTCTCAGACAGTGCATTCCAGACCTAACCCACTCGATTGGACCCTGTCTCCTCCTCACTCTCAGACAGTGCATTCCAGATCCTAACCAGTCGATTGACCCTGTCTCCCCAACACTCTCAGAATTGGCATTCCAGATCCTAACCACTCGATTGACCCTGTCTCCCCCACACTCTCAGACAGTGCATTCCAGATCCTAACCACTCGATTGACCCTGTCTCCACCACACTCTCAGACAGTGCATTCCAGACCCTAACCACTCGATTGACCCTGTCTCCCCCCACACTCTCAGACAGTGCGTTCCAGATCCTAACCATTCGATTGACCTTGTCTCCCCAATGCTCTCAGACAGTGCCTTCCAGATCCTAACCATTCGATTGACCCTGTCACCACCAGACTCTCAGATAGTGCATTCCAGACCTTAACCATTTGATTGACCCTGTCTCCCCCACACTCTCAGACAGTGCATTCCAGATACTAACCACTCGATTGACCCTTCTCCTCCACACTCTCAGACAGTGCCTTCCAGATACTAACCACTCGATTGACCCTGTCTCCCCCACGACTCTCAGGACAGTGCATTACAGTTCCTAACCCACTCGATTGACCCTGTCAACCCCAAATTCTCAGACAGTGCATTCCAGATCCTAACCACTCGATTGACCCTGTTTACTCCACACTCTCAGACAGTGCGTTCCCATCCTAAACCAACGATTGACCATGTTTCCCCACACTCTCAGACAGTCCATTCCAGATCCTAACCACTCGATTGACCCGTCTCCCCGACACTCTCAGGCAGTGCAATCCAGACCCTAACCAATCGATTGACCCTGTCTCCACCACACTCTCAGACAGTACATTCAAGATCCTAACAACTCGATTGGCCCTGGCTCCCCCACAATCTCAGAAAGTGCATTCCAGAACCAAACCACTCGATTGACCATGTCTCCACCAGACTCTCAGACAGTGCATTCCAGTTCCTACCCACTCGATTGACCCTGTCTCCAGCACACTCTCAGACAGTGCATTCCAGATCCTAACCGCTCGATTGACCCAGTCTCCGCCACAGTCTCAGACAGTGCATTCCAGATCCTAACCACTCAATTGACCCTGTCCCCTCCACAGTCTCAGAAAATGCATTCCAAATCCTAACCACTCGATTGACCCTGTCTTCACTACCCTCTCAGACAGTGCATTCCAGATCCTAACCACTCGATTGTCCTGTCTCCCCCACACTCTCAGACAGTGCATTCCAGATCCTAACCACTCGATTGACCCTGTCTCCAACACACTCTCAGACAGTGCTTTCCAGATCCTAACCACTCGATTGACCCTGTCTTCCCCACATTCTCAGAAAGTGCTTTCCAGACCCTAAACCACTCGATTGACCCTGTCTCCCCACACTCTCAGACAGTGCATTCCAGATCCTAACCACTCGATTTGACCCTGTCTCCACCACACTCTCAGACAGTGCATTCCAGATCTAACCATTCGATTGACCCTGTCTCCCCACATCTCTCAGACAGTGCATTCCAGATCCTAACACTCGATTCACCCTGTCTCCACCACACTCTCAGACAGTGCATTCCAGATCCTAAACACTCGATTGACCCTGTCTCCACCACACTCTCAGGCAGCCCATTCCAAATCCTAACCACTCGATTGACCCTGTCTCCACCACACTCTCAGACAGTGCATTCCAGATCCCAACAACTCGATTAACCCTGTCTCCCCCACACTCTCAGATAGTGCATTCCAGACCTTAACCACTCGATTGACACTTCTCCCCAAACTCTCAGACAGTGCATTCCAGATCCTAACCACTTGATTGAACCTGTCTTCACCACGCTCTCAGACATTGCATTCCGGATCCTAACCACAAGAGTGAAACTGTCTCCACCACATTCTCAGGCAGTGCATTCCAGATCCTAACCACTTGATTGACCCTGTCTCCCCCACAATCTCAGACAGTTCATTCCAGATCCTAAAAACTCGATTGACCCTGTCTCCCCACACTCTCAGACAGTGCATTCCAGATCCTAAACACTCGATTACCCTGTCTCCACCCACTCTCAGACAGGGCATTCCAGATCCTTAACCACTCGATTGACCCTGTTCACCCCACAACTCACACAACAGGCTTCTCTGGATTCCAGAACCTAACCACTCGATTCACCCTGTCTCCCCCACACTCTCAGCACAGAGCATTCCAGATTCTAATCCACTCTGATTGACCCTTTCTCACCCTCACAACTCTCACAGACAGTGCGTTCCGAGATCCTAATCCCACTCGATTGACCCTCTTCTCCCCCCACCACTCTCAGACAGTGCGTTCCAGATCCTAACCACTCAATTGAACCTTTCTCCACCACACACTCTCAGACAGTGCATTCCAGATCGTAATCCACTCGATTGACCCCCTGTCTCCACCGACACTCTCAGGACAGTGCGTTCCAGATCCGTATCGACTCGATTTCACCCAGTCTCCACCACACTATTCAGTCAGCTTCTTTCCCAATTCCTAACCAACTCGATTGACCCCTGTCACCCCCACAATCTCACAGGCTTTGCGTTCCAGATCCTAACCACTCGATTGACCTCTGTCTCCCCCACACCTCCAGACAAGAGCTTCCAGATCCTAACCACTCGATTGACCCGTCTCCCCACACTCTCAGACAGTGCATTCCAGATCCTAACCACTTGATTGACCCTGTCTCCTCCACACTCTCAGACAGTTCATTCCAGATACTAACCACTCGATTGACAGTCTCCCCCACATCTCAGACAGTGCATTCCAGATCCTAACCACTCGATTGACCCTGTCTCCCCCACAATCTCAGACAGTGCATTCCAGATCCTAACCACTCGATTGACCCTGTCTCCCCCACACTCTCAGACAGTGCATTCCAGATCCTAAACACTCGATTGACCCTGTCACCCCACATCTCAGACAGTTCATTCCAGATCCTAAACACTCATTGACCCTGTCCCCCCACACTCTCAGGCAATGTGATTCCAGATCCTAACCACTCGATTGACCCGTCGCCCCACACTCTCAGACAGTGCGTACCAGATCTTAACGACTTGATTGACCCTGTCTCCCCCACACTCTCAGACAGTGTTCCAGATCCTAACCACTCGATTGACCCTGTCTCCCACACACTTTCAGACAGTGCATTCCAGATCCTAACCACTCCATTGACCCTATCTCCGCCACAGCTCTCAGACAGTGCTATTCCAGAATCCTAACCACTCGATTGACCCTGTCTCCCTCCACCAGTCTAAACAGTTGCATTTCCATGAATCCTAACCCTTCGATTGGCCCTGTTCCTCACACTCTCAGACAGTGCATTCCAGATCACTAACACCACTCGATGACCCTGTCTCCCCAACACTCTCAGACAGTGCCATTCCAGATCCTAACCTACTCGATTGACCCTGTCTCCACACACACTGCAGACAGTGCATTTCCAGATTCCTAACCCTCGATGACCCTGTCATACCACAACTCTCAGACAGTGCATTCCTGTCCTAACCATCGATGACCCTGTCTCCATCCAAACTCTCAGACAGTGCATTCCAGATCCCTAACCACTCGATTGATTCCATGATCTCCCCACACTCTCAGACAGTGCAATTCAAGATCCTAACCACTCGATTGACCCTGTCTCCCACACACTCTCAGACAGTGCATTCCAGACCTAACACTCGATTGACCCTTTCACCCAAAACTCTCAGACAGTGCATTCCAGATCCTAACCACTCGATTGACCCTGTCTCCCCACACTCTCAGACAGTGCATTCCAGATCCTAACCACTCGATTGACCCTGTCTCCACCACATCTCAGACAGTGCATTCCAGTTCTAACCACTCGATTGACCCTGTCTCCCCACACTCTCAGACAGCGCATTCCAGATCCTAACCACTCGATTGACCCTGTCTCCCCCACACTCTCAGACAGTGCATTCCAGATCCTAACACTCGATTGACCCTGTCTCCTCCACACTCTCAGACAGTGCATTCCAGTTCCTAACCACTCGATTGACCATGTCTCCCCCACTCTCAGACAGTGCATTCCAGATCCTAACCACTCGATTGACCCTGTCTCCCCACACTCTCAGACAGTGCATTCCAGTTCCTAACCACTCAATTGACCCTGACTTCCCCACACTCTCAGACAGTGCATTCCATATCGTAACCACTCGATTGACCCTGTCTCGACCTCACTCTCAGACAGTGCATTCCAGATCCTAACCGCTCGATTGACCCTGTCTCCCCCAACACTCTCAGACAGTGCATTCCAGATCCTAACCACTCGATTGACCCTGTCTCCCCCACACTCTCAGACAGTGCATTCCAGATCCTAACCACTCGATTGACCCTGTCTCCACCACACTCTCAGACAGTGTATTCCAGATCCTAACCACTCGATTGACCCTGTCTTCCCCAAATTCTCAGACAGCGCAGTCCCGATCCTAACCACTCGGTGACCGTGTCTCCACCACACTCTCAGACAGTGCATTCCAGATCCTAACCACTCGATTGACCATGTCTCCCCACACTCTCAGACAGTGCATTCCAGATCCTAAACACTCGATTGACCCTGTCTCCCCCACACTCTCAGACAGTGCATTCCAGATCCTAACCACTCGATTGACCCTGTCTCCACCACACTCTCAGACAGTGCATTCCAGATCCTAACCACTCGATTGACCCTGTCTCCCCCACACTCTCAGACAGTGCATTCCAGATCCTAATGACTCGAATGACCCTGTCTCCACCACACTCTCAGACATGCATTCCAGATCCTAACCACTCGATTGACCCTGTCTCCCCAAACTCTCAGACTTGCATTCCAGTTCCTAACCACTCGATTGACCCTGTCTCCCCAAACTCTCAGACAGTGCATTCCAGTTCTAACCACTCGATTGACCCTGTCTCCCCCACACTCTCAGACAGTGCATTCCAGATCCTAACCACTCGATTGACCCTGTCTCCCACTTACTCAGACAGTGCATTCCAGATCCTAACCACTCGATTGACCCTGTCATCACCACACTCTCAGACAGTGCATTCCAGTCCTAACCACTCGATTGACCATGTTTCCCCACACTCTCAGACAGTGCATTCCAGATCCAAACCACTCGATTGACCCTGTCTCCACCACACTCACAGAAATGGTGTTTCAGACCCTAATCACTCGATTGACCCTGTCTCCCCGACACTATCAGACTGCGCATTCAAGATCCTAACCACTCGATTGACCTTCTCTCCACCACACTCTCAGACAGAGCATTCCAGACCCTAACCACTCGATTGACCCTGTCTCCCCCACTCGCTCAGACAGTGCATTCCAGATCCTAAACACTCGATTGACCTTGTCTCCCCACACTCTCAGACAGTTCATTCCAGATCCTAACCACTCGATTGACCCTGTCTCCACCACACTCTCAGACAGTCATTCCAGATCCTAACCACTCGATTGACCCTGTCTCCACACACTCTCAGACAGTGCGTTCCAGATCCTAACCACTCGATTGACGCTGTCTCCCCAACACTCTCAGACAGTGCATTCCAGACTCTAACCACACGATTGACCCTGTCTCCACCACACTCTCAGACAGTGCATTCCAGATCCAAAACACTCGATTGACCCTGTCTCCACCACACTCTCAGACAGGTCATTCCAGACCCTAACACTCGATTGACCCTGTCACCCCAACTCTCAGACAGGGCTTTCCAGATTCTAACCACTCGATTGACCCTGTCTTCCCCAGACTCTCAGACAGTGCATTCCAGATCCTAAAAACTCGATTAACCCTGTCTTCCCCAGACTCTCAGACAGTGCATTCCAGATCCTAAACACTCGATTGAATCTGTTTCCTCCAACTCTCATACAGTGCGTTCCAGATCCTAACCACTCGATTGACCCTGTCTCCCCCACAATCTCAGACAGTGCTTTCCAGATCCTAAACATTCGATTGACCCTGTCTCCAGCACACTCTCAGTCAGTTGTTTCAGATCCTAACCACTCGATTGACCCTGTCTCCCCCAAACTCTCAAACAGTGCGTTCCAGATCCTAACCACTCGATTGACCCTGTCTCCACCACACTCTCAGACAGTGCATTCCAGATCCTAACCACTCGATTGACCCTGTCTCCCCCACACTCTCAGACAGTGCATTCCAGATCCTAACCACTCGATTGACCCTGTCTCCCCCACACTCTCAGACAGTGCATTCCAGACCCTAACCACTCGATTGACCCTGTCTCACCCAAAACTCTCAGACAGTGCATTCCATATCCTAACCTCGATTGACCCTGTCACCCCACAATCTCAGACAGTCATTCCAGATCCTAAATACTCGATTGACCCTGTCTCCCCCACACTCTCAGGCAGTGTTCCAGACCTAACCACTCGATTGACCCGTCTCCCCGACACTCTCAAACAGTGCATCCAGATCCTAACCACTCGATTGACCCTGTCTCCTCCACACTCTCAGACAGTGCATTCCAGATCCTAACCACTCGATTGACACTGTCTCCCCCACACTCTCAGACAGTGCATTCCAGATCCTAACCACTCGATTGACCCTGTCTCCCCCACAATCTCAGACAGTGCATTCCAGATCCTAACCACTCGATTGACCCTGTCTCCACCACACTCTCAGACAGTGCGTTCCAGACCCTAAACACTCGATTGACCCTGTCACCCCACACTCTCAGACACTGCATTCCAGATCCTAAATACTCGATTAACCCTGTCTCCCCCACACTCTCAGACAGTGCTCCAGACCCTAAACACTCGATTGACCCGTCTCCCCACACTCTCAGACAGTGTATCCAGATCCTAACCACTCGATTGACCCTGTCTCCCCCACAATCTCAGACAGTGCATTCCAGATCCTAACCACTCGATTGACCCTGTCTCCACCACACTCTCAGACAGTGCATTCCAGATCCTAACCACTCGATTGACCCTGTCTCCCCCACACTCTCAGACAGTGCATTCCAGATCCTAACCACTCGATTGACCCTGTCTCCCCCACACTCTCAGACAGTGCATTCCAGATCCTAACCCTCGATTGACCCTGTCTCCTCCACACTCTCAGACAGTGCATTCCAGATCCTAACCACTCGATTGACCCTTTCTCCCCCACACTCTCAGACAGTGCGTTCCAGATCCTAACCACTCGATTGACCCTGTCTCCCCCACACTCAGACAGTGCATTCCAGATCCTAAACACTCGATTGACCCTGTCTCACCAAACTCTCAGACAGTGCATTCCAGATCCTAACCACTCGATTGACCCTGTTTACCTCCACACTCTCAGACAGTGCGTTCCAGATCCTAACCAACTCGATTGACCTGTCTCCCCACACTCTCAGACAGTGCATTCCAGATCCTAAACACTCGATTGACCCTGTCTCCAGCACACTCACAGACAGTGCATTCCAGACACTTACACTCGATTGACCCTTTCACCCCACACTCTCAGACAGTGCATTCCAGATCCTTAACACTCGATTGACCCTTTCTCCATCACACCCTCAGACAGTGCATTCCAGATCCTAACCACTCGATTGACCCTGTCTCCACCAGACTCTCAGACTTTGCATTCCAGATCCTAACCACTCGATTGACCCTTTCTTCCCCACAATCTCTGACAGTGTTCCAAATCCTAACCACTCGATTGACCCTGCTCCCCCACACTCTCAGACAGTGCATTCCAGATCCTAACCACTCGATTGACCCTGTCTACTCCACACTCTCAGACAGTGCGTTCCAGTTCCTAACCACTCGATTGACCATGATTCCCCACACTCTCAGACAGTGCATTCCAGATCCTAACACTCGATTGACCCTGTCTCCCCCACAATCTCAGACAGTGCTTTCCAGTTCCTAACAATCGATTGACCATGATTTCCCCACACTCTCAGACAGTCCATTCCAGATCCTAAACACTCGATTGACCCTGTCTCCAGCACACTCTCAGACAGTGCGTTCCAGACACTTACAACTATATTGACCCTTTCCCCAAAACTCTCAGACAGTGCATTCCAGATCCTTACCACTTGATTGACCCTGTCTTCCCCACATTCTCCGACCGTTCATTCCAGATCCTAACCACTCGATTGACCCTGTCTCCACCAGACTCTCAGACATTGCATTACCAGTTCCTAACCACTCGATTGACCCTGTCAACCCCAAATTCTCAGACAGTGCATTCCAGATCCTAACCACTCGATTGACCCTGTTTACTCCACACTCTCAGACAGTGCATTCCAGATCCTAACCAGTCGATTGACCCTGTTTCCCCCACACTCTCAGACAGTGCATTCCAGATCCTAACCACTCAATTGACCCTGTCTCCCCGACACTCTCAGACAGTGCATTCCAGATCCTAACAACTCTATTGACCCTGTCACCACCACAATCTCAGACAGTGCGCTCCAGATCCTAACCACTCGATTGACACTGTCTCCACAAAACTTCCAGACAGCGCGTTCCAGATCCAAACCACTCGATTGACCCTGTCTCCACCACACTCTCAGACAGTGCATTCCAGTTCCTAACCACTCGATTGACCCTGTCACCCCTAAACTCTCAGACTGTTCATTCCAGTTCCTAACCACTCGATTGACCCTGTCAACCCCAAATTCTCAGACAGTGCATTCCAGATCCTAAACACTCGATTGACCTGTCTCCCCCACACTCTCAGACAGTGCAGTTCCAGATCCTAACCACTCGATTGACCCTGTCTCCCCACAACTCTCAGACAGTGCATTCCAGACCTAACCACTCGATTGACCCTGTCTCCCAACACTCTCAGACAGTGCATTCCAGATCCTAACCACTCGATTGACCCTGTCTCCCCACACTCTCAGACAGTGCATTCCAGATCCTAACCACTCGATTGACCCTGTCTCCTCCACACTCTCAGACAGTGCATTCCAGATCCTAACCACTCGATTGACCCTGTCTCCACCACACTCCCAGACAGTGCATTCCAGATCCTAACCACTCGATTGACCCTGTCTCCCCCACACTCTCAGACAGTGCAATTCCAGATCTTAACCACTCAATTGACCCTGTCTCCCCCACTCTCTCACGGACAGTGCATTCCAGATCCTAACCACTCGATTGACCCTGTCTCCTCACACTCTCAGACAGTGCATTCCAGATCCTAACCACGCGATTGACCCTGTCTCCACCACACTCTCAGGCAGTCATTCCAGATCCTAACCACTCGATTGACCCTGTCTCCACCAGACTCTCTTACAGTGCGTTCCAGACCCCATCCACTCGATTGACGCTGTCTCCCCAACACTCTCAGACAGTGCGTTCCACACCTAACAACTATATTGACCCTTTCTCCCCCAAACTCTCAGACAGTGCATTCGAGATCCTAAACACTTGATTGAACCTGTCTCCACCACTCTCTCAGACACTTCATTCCAGATCCTAAACACTCGATTGACCCTGTCACCCCCAACTCTCAGACAGTGCATTCCAGTTCCTAACCACTCGATTGACCCTGTCACCCCCACAATCTCAGACAGTCATTCCTGATCCTAAACACTCGATTGACCCTGTCTCCCCCACACTCTCAGACAGTTCATTCCACATCCTAAACACTCGATTTACCCTATCTCCACCCACTCTCAGACAGGGCATTCCAGATCTAACCACTCGATTGACACAGTCTCCCCCACATTCTCAGACAGTGCATTCCAGATCCGAAACACTCGATTGAACCTGACTCCCACACACTGTCAGACAGTGCTTTCAAGATCCTAACCACTCGATTGACCCTGTCTCCAGTACACTCTCAGACAGTGTGTTCCAGATCCTAAGTATGCGATTGAGCCTGTCTGCCACATTCTCTCAGACTATGCATTCCAGATCCTAACCACTCGATTGACCCTGTCTCCCCCACACTCTCAGACAGTGCATTCCAGACCCCAACGACTCGATTGACCCTGTCTCCCCCACACTCTCATTCAATGCGTTCCGGACCCTAACCACTGGATTGACCCTGTCTCACCCAAACTCTCAGACAGTGCATTCCAAATCCTAAACACTCGATTGACCCTGTCACCCCACAATCTCACACAGTTCATTCCAGATCCTAAATACTCAATTAACCCTACCTCCCCCACACTCTCAGGCAATGTATTCCCAGATCCCTAACTACTCGATTGCCCTCGTCTCCCCCACACTCTCAGACATTGCTTTCCAGATCTAACCACTTGATTGACCCTGTCTCCCCCACACTCTCAGACAGTGCATTCCAGATCCTAACCACTCAGATTGACCCTGTCTCCCCCACACTCTCAGACAGTGATTCCAGATCCTAACCACTCGATTGACCCCTGTCTCCCCACACTCTCGACAGTGCGTTCCAGACCCTAACCCACTCGATTGACCCTGTCTCCCCACACTCTCAGACAGTGCATTCCAGACTCCTAACCCACTCGATTGACCCTGTCTCCCCCACGACTCTCAGACAGTGCATTCCAGATCCCTAACCACTCGATTGACCCTGTCTCCCCCACACTCTCAGACAGTGCATTCCAGATCCTAACCACTCGATTGACCCTGTCTCCCCACACTCTCAGACAGTGCATTCCAGATCCTAACCACACGATTGACCCTGTCTCCCCAGTCACTCAGACAGTGCATTGCAGATCCTAAACACTCGATTGACCCTGTCTCACCAAACTCTCAGACAGTGCATTCCAGTCCTAACCACTCGATTGACCCTGTTTACTCCACACTCTCAGACAGTGCATTCCAGATCCTAACCACTCGATTGACCATGTTTCCCCACACTCTCAGACAGTGCATTCCAGATCCTAACGACTCGATTGACCCTGTCTCCCCACACTCTCAGACAGTCCATTCCAGATCCTAAACACTCGATTGACCCTGTCTCCAGCACACTCTCAGACAGTGCGTTCCAGACCTTACACTATATTGACCCTTTCACCCCAAAACTCTCAGACAGTGCATTCCAGATCCTAACACTCGATTGACCCTGTCTCCCCCACACTCTCAGACAGTTCATTCCAGATCCTAACGACTCGATTGACCCTGTCTCCCCCACAATCTCAGACAGTGCTTCCAGATCCTAACCACTCGATTGACCCTGTTTTCTCCACACTCTCAGACAGTGCATTCCTGATCCTATCCACTCGATTGACCCTGTCCCCCCACACTCTCAGACAGTGCATTCCAGATCCTAACCACTCGATTGAATCTGTCTTCGCCACAGTCTCAGACAGTGCATTCCAGACCCTAACCACTCGAAAGACCCTGTCTCCCCGACACTCTCAGACAGTGCATTCCGGATCCTAACCTTTCGATTGACCCTGTCTCCCCGACACTCTCAGACAGTGCACTCCAGATCCTAATCACTCGATTGACCCTGTCTCCCCCACACTCTCAGACAGTTCATTCCAGATCCTAATCACTCGATTGACCCTGTCTCCACCAGATTCTCAGACATTGCATTCCAGTTCCTAACCACTCGATTGACCCTGTCACCCCTAAACTCTCAGACAGTTCATTCCAGTTCCTAACCACTCGATTGACCCTGTCAACCCAAATTCTCAGACAGTGCATTCCAGTTCCTAACCACTCGATTGAAACTTTCTCCCCACACTCTCAGACAGTGCATTCCAGGATCCTAACCACTCGATTGACCCTGTCTCACCACACTTCTCAGACAGTGCATTCAGATCCTAAACAATCGATTGACCCTGTCTCCCCAGGACACTCTCCAGACAGTGCATTCCCTGTTCCTAACCACTCGATTGACCCTGATCTCCCCGACACTCTCTAGACAGTCATTCCAGATCCTAACAATCGATTGACCCTGTCACCCCCACGACTCTAAGACAATGCATTTCCCAGACCCTAACCACTCGATTGACCCTGTCTCCCCCGACACTCTCAGACTGCGCATTCAAGATGCTAACCACTCAATTGACCTTCTCTCCACCACACTCTCAGACAGTGCATTCCAGAACCTAACCACTCGATTGACCCTGTCTCCCCCACAATCTCAGACAGTGCATTCCAGTTCATAACCACTCGATTGACCCTGTCTTCCCACACTCTCAGACAGTGCACTTCCTAGATCCTAACCACTCGATTGACCCTGTCTCCCCCACACTCTCAGACAGTGCATTCCAGATCCTAACCACTCGATTGACCCTGTCTCCCCACACTCTCAGGACAGTGCATTCCAGATCCTAACCACTCGATTGACCCTGTCTCCCCACACTCTCAGACAGTGCATTCCAGATCCTAACCACTCGATTGACCCCTGTCTCCCCAACACTCTCAGACAGTGCATTCCAGATCCTAACCACTTGATTGACCCTGTCTCCCCAACACTCTCAGACAGTGCAATTCCAGATCCTAACCACTCGATTGACCCTGTCTCCTCCACACTCTCAGACAGTGCGTTCCAGATCCTAACCACTCGATTGACCCTGTCCTCCACACTCTCAGACAGTGCATTCCAGATCCTAACCACTCGATTGACCCTGTCTCCCCCACACTCTCAGACAGTGCATTCCAGATCCTAACCACTCGATTGACCCTGTCTCCACCACACTCTCAGACAGTGCATTCCAGATCCTAACCACTTGGCTTGACCCTGTCTCACCACACTCTCAGACAGTGCTTTCCAGACCCTAACCACTCGATTGACCCTGTCTCCCCAACAATCTCAGACAGTGCATTCCAGATCCTAACCACTCTATTGACCCTGTCTCTGCCACAATCTCAGACAGTGCATTCCAGATCCTAACAACTCGATTGACCCTGTCTCCCCCACAATCTCAGACAATGCATTCCTGATTCTAACCACTCGATTGACCCTGTCTCCCGCATACTCTCAGACAGTGCATTCCAGATCCTAACCACTCGATTGATCCTGTCTCCATCACACTCTCAGACAGTGCATTCCAGACCTCAATCACTCGATTGACCCTGTCTCCCCCAAAATCGCAGACAGTGCATTCCAGAGCCTAACCACTCGATTGACCCTGTCTCCCCCACACTCTCAGACAGTTCATTCCAGATCCTAACCACTCTATTGATCCTGTCTCCACCACACTCTCAGACAGTGCATTCCAGTCCTAACCACTCGATTGACCCTGTCCCCCCACTCTCAGACAGTGCATTCCAGATCCTAACCACTCGATTGACCCTGTCTCCCCCACACTCTCAGACAGTGCATTCCAGATCCTAACCACTCGATTGACCCTGTTTACTCCACACTCTCAGACAGTGCGTTCCAGTTCCTAACCAATCGATTGACCATGATTTCCCCACACTCTCAGACAGTGCATTCCAGATCCTAACGACTCGATTGACCCTGTCTCCCCCACAATCTCAGACAGTGCTTTCCAGTTCCTAACCACTCGATTGACCTGTTCCCCACACTCTCAGACAGTGCATTCCAGATCCTAAACACTCGATTGACCCTGTCTCCACCACACTCTCAGACAGTGCTTCCAGACACTTACAACTCGATTGACCCTTTCTCCCCAACACTCTCAGACAGTGCATTCCAGATCCTTAACACTCGATTGACCCTGTCTCCCCCACACTCTCAGACAGTCATTCCAGATCCTAACCACTCGATTGACCCTGTCTCCACCACACTCTCAGACATTGCATTCCAGTCCTAACCACTCGATTGACCCTGTCTCCCCAAACTCTCAGACAGTGCTGACAGATCCTAACCTCTCGATTGACCCTGTCTCCCCCACACTCTCAGACAGTGCATTCCAGATCCTAACCACTCGATTGACCCTGTCTCCACCACACTCTCAGACAGTGCATTCCAGAATCCTAACCACTCGATTGACCCTGTCTCCACCACACTCTCAGACAGTGCATTCCAGATCCTAACACTCGATTGACCCAGTCTCCCCGCACAATCTCCAGACAGTGCTATTCCAGATCCTAACCACTCGATTGACCTGTCTCCCCACACTCTCTGACAGTACATTCCAGATCCTAACCACTCGATTGACCCTGTCTCCCCCAACACTCTCAGAGCAGTGCATTCCAGATCCTAACCACTCGATTGACCCTGTCTCCCCCACACTCTCAGACAGTGCATTCCAGATCCCTAACCACTCGATTGACCCTGTCTCCCGCAACACTCTCAGACAGTGCATTCCACATCCTAACCACTCGATTGACCCTGTCTCCCCGACACTCTCAGACAGTGCATTCCAGATCCTAACCACTCGATTGACCCTGTCTCCGCCACACTCTCAGACAGTGCATTCCAGATCCTAACCACTCGATTGACCCTGTATCCCCCACATTCTCAGACATTGCATTCCAGATCCTAACCACTCGATTGACCCTGTCTCCCCCACACTCTCAGACAGTGCATTCCAGATCCTAACCACTCGATTGACCCTGTCTCCCCCACAATCTCAGACAGTGCATTCCAGATCCTAACCACTCGATTGACCCTGTCTCCCCCACACTCTCAGACAGTGCATTCCAGATCCTAACCACTCGATTGACCCTGTCTCCACCACACTCTCAGACAGTGCATTCCAGATCCTAACCACTCGATTGACCCTGCTCTCCCCACACTCTCAGACAGTGCATCCAGATCCTAACCAACTCGATTGACCCTGTCTCCCGACACTCTCAGACAGTGCAATTCCAGATCCTAACCACTCGATTGACCCTGTCTCCCCACTCTCAGACAGTGCATTCCAGATCCTAAACACTCGATTGACCTTGTCTCCCCCACACTCTCAGACAGTGCATTCCAGATCCTAACCACTCGATTGACCCTGTCTCCACCACACTCTCAGACAGTGCATTCCAGATCCTAACCACTCGATTGACCCTGTCTCCACCAGACTCTCAGACAGTGCATTCCAGACCACCACTCGATTGACCCTGTCTCCCCAACACTCTCAGACAGTGCATTCCAGATCCTAACCACTCGATTGACCCTGTCTCCCCCACACTCCCAGACAGCGCGTTCCAGATCCTAACCACTCGATTGACCCTCTCTCCCCCACACTCTCAGACAGTGCTTTCCAGATCCTAACGACTCGATTGACCCTATCTCCATCACACTCTCAGACAGTTCATTCCAGATCCTAACCACTCGATTGACCCTGTCTCGCCGACACTCTCAGACAGTGCGTTCCAGACCTAACCACTCGATTGACGCTGTCTCCCCCACACTCTCAGACAGTGCGTTCCAGATCCTAACCACTCGATTGTCGCCTTTCTCCCACAATCTCAGACAGTGCGTTCCAGTCCCTAACCACTCGATTGACCCTGTCTCCCCCACATTCTCAGACAGTGCATTCCAGATCCTAACCACTCGATTGACCCTGTCTCCCTCACACTCTCAGACAGTGCATTCCAGATCCTAACCACTCGATTGACCCTGTCTACCCCACACTCTCACAGACAGTGCATTCCAGATCCTAACCACACGATTGACCCTGACTCCCTCACACTCTCAGACAGTGCTTTCAAGATCCTAACCACTCGATTGACCCTGTCTCCAGTACACTCTCAGACAGTGCATTCCAGATTCTAACTATTCGATTGAGCCTGTCTCCCACACACTCTCAGACATGCATTCCAGATCCTAACCACTCGATTGACCCGTCACCCCCACACTCTCAGACAGTGCATTCCACATCCTAACCACTCGATTGACCCTGTCTCCCCGACACTCTCAGACATTGCATTCCAGATCCTAACCACTCGATTGACCCTGTCTCACCCACACTCTCAGACAGTGCATTCCAGAGCCTAACCACTCGATTGACCCTGTCTCACCCACAATCTCAGACAGTGCATTCCTGATCCTAACCACTCGATTGACACAGTCTCCCCCACACTCTCAGACAGTGCTTACCAGATCCTAACCACTCGATTGACCCTGTCTCCCCCACACTCTCAGACAGTGCATTCCAGACCTAGCGACACTCGATTGACCCTGTGTCCCCCACACTCTCAGACAGTGCTTCCGGACCCTAACCACTGGATTGACCCTGTCTCACCCAAACTCTCAGACAGTGCATTCCAGATCCTAACCACTCGATTGACCCTGTCTCCCCCACACTCTCAGACAGTGCATTCCAGACCTTAACCTCTCGATTGACCCTGTCTCCCCGACACTCTCAGACAGTGCATTCCAGAGCCTAACCACTCGACTGACACTGTCTCCACCACACTCTCAGGCAGTGCATTCCAGATCCTAACCACTCGATTGACACTGTCTCCCCCACACTCTCAGACAGTGCATTCCGGATCCGAACCATTCGATTGACCCGACTCCCACACACTCTCAGACAGTCATTCCAGATCCTAACCATTCCATTGACCATGTCTCCACCACACTCTCAGACAGTGCGTTCCAGATCCTCACCACTCAATTGACCCTGTCTCCCTCACACTCTCAGACAGGGCATTACAGATCCTAACCAATCGATTGACCATGTCTTCCCCACACCCTCAGACACTGCATTCCAGATCCTAATCATTCGATTGACCCTTTCTCCTCCATACTCTCAGACAGTGCATTCCAGATCCTAACCACTCGATTGACCCTGTCTCCCCCACAATCTCAGACAGTGCATTCCAGATCCTAAATACTCGATTGACCCTGTCTCCCCCACACTCTCAGGCAATGTGCGCCAGACCTTAACCACTCGATTGACCCTGTCCTCCCCCCACACTCTCAGACAGTGCATTCCAGATCCTAACCACTCGATTGGACCCTGTCTCCCCGACACTCTCAGACAGTGCATTCCTAGATCCTAACCACTCGATTGACCCTTCTCCCCCGACACTTTCAGACAGTGCATTTCAGATCCTAACCACTTGATTGACCCTGTCTCCCCGACACTCTCAGACAGTGCAATTTCAGATCCTAACCACTCATTGGACCCTGTCTCCCCCACTCGCTCAGACAGTTCATTCCAGATCCTAAACACTACGATTGACCTTGTCTCCCCACACTCTCAGACAGTTCATTTCAGATCCTAACCACGCGATTGACCCTGTCTCCACCTCCACTCTCAGCAGCTCATTCCAGATCCTAACCACTCGATTGACCCTGTCTCCACCAGACTCTCTTACAGTGCGTTCCAGACTCCATCCACTCGGTGACGCTGTCTCCACCAACACTCTCAGAGCAGTGCGTTCCACACACTAACAACTACATTGACCCTTTCTCCCCCAGACTCTCAGGACCGTGCATTCGAGATCCTAAAACACTGATTGTGAACCTGTCTCCACCCACTCTGCTCAGACACTTCATTCCAGTCCTAAAACACTCGATTGACCCTGTCACCCCCCAAACTCTCAGGACGTGCATTCCAGGTTCCCTAACCACTCGATTGACCCTGGTCCACCCCCACAATCTCAGACATGTTCATTCCTGATCCTAAACTTCGATTGACCCTGTTCTCCCCCACACTCTCAGGACAGTTCATTCCACATCCTAACCACTCGATTTACCCTATCTCCATTTCCCCTCTCAGACAGGGCATTCCAGATCTTAACCACTCGATTGACACAGTCTCCCCCACATTCTCAGACAGTCCATCCAGATCCAAAGCACTCGATTGATCCTGACTCCCACACACTGTCAGGACAGTGCTTTCAAGATCCTAACCACTCGATTTGACCCTGTCTCCATACACTCTCAGACAGTGTGGTCCAGATCCTAACCACTCGATTGACCCTGTCTCCCCCACACTCTCAGACAGTGCATTCCAGACCCCAACGACTCGATTGACCCTGTCTCCCCCACACTCTCATTCAATGCGTTCCGGACCCTAACCACTGGATTGACCTGTCTCACCCAAACTCTCAGACAGTGCATTCCAAATCCTATACACTCGATTGACCCTGTACACCCCACAATCTCACACAGTTCATTCCATATCCTAAATACTCAATTAACCCTACCCTCCCCCACACTCTCAGGCAATGTGCTCCAGACCCTAAATACTCGATTGTCCCCGTCTCCCCGACACTCTCAAACAGTGCATCCAGATCCTAACCACTTGATTGACCCTGTCTCCTCCACACTCTCAGACAGTGCATTCCAAATCCTATACCACTCGATTGACACTGTCTCCCCCACAATCTCAGACAGTGCGTTCCAGATCCTAACCACTCGATTACCCTGTCTCCCCCACAATCTCAGACAGTGTGTTCCAGATCCTTAACCACTCGATTGACCCTGTCTCCATCACACTCTCAGACAGTGCATTCCAGATCCGAACCACTCGATTGACCCTGTCTCCCCCACACTCTCAGACAGTGCATTCCAGATCCTAACCACTCGATTGACCCTGTCTCCCCCGACACTCTCAGACAGTGCATTCCAGATCCTAACTCCTCGATTGCCCGGTCTCCTCCACACTCTCAGACAGTGCATTCCAGATCCTAACCACTCGATTGACCCTGTCTCCCCCACACTGAGGACAGTGCATTGCAGATCCTAAACACGCGATTGACCCTGTCATCACCAAACTCTCAGACAGTGCATTCCTGTTCCTAACCACTCGATTGACCCTGTTTTACTCCACACTCTCAGACAGTGCGTTCCAGTTCCTAACCAATCGATTGACCATGATTTCCCCACACTCTCAGACAGTGCGTTCCAGATCCTAAAGACTCGATTGACCCTGTCTCAGCCACACTCTCAGACAATGCGTTCCAGACACTTACATCTATATTGACCTCTTTCACCCCAAAACTCTCAGACAGTGCATTCGAGATCCTTAACACTTGATTGACCCTGTCTCCCCCACACTCTCAGACAGTTCATTCCAGATCCTAACCACTCGATTGACACTGTCTCCACGACACTCTCAGACATTGCATTACAGTTCCTAACCACTCGATTGACCCTGTCAACCCCAAATTCTCAGACAGTGCATTCCAGATCCTAACCACTCGATTGACCCTGTCTCCCCCTCACTCTCAGACAGTGCATTCCAGATCCTAACCACTCGATTGACCCTGTTTACTCCACACTCTCAGACGGTGCGTTCCAGTTCCTAACCATCGATTGACCATGATTTCCCCACACTCTCAGACAGTGCCATTCCAGATCCTAACGACTCGATTGACCCTGCCTCCCCCCACAATCTCAGACAGTGCTTTCCTGTTCCTAACCAGTCGATTGACCATGATTTCCCCACACTCTCAGACAGTCCATTCCAGATCCTAAAACACTCGATTGACCCTGTCTCCAGCACACTCTCAGACAGTGCGTTCCAGAAACTTACAACTATATTGGACCCTTTCACCCCAAAACTCTCGGACAGTGCATTCGAGATCCTTAACACTTGATTGACCCTGTCTCCCCCACACTCTCAGACAGTCATTCCAGATCCTAACCACTCGATTGACACTGTCTCCACCACACTCTCAGACATTGCATTACAGTTCCTAACCACTCGATTGACCCTGTCAACCCCAAATTCTCAGACAAGTGCATTCCAGATCCTAACCACTCGATTGACCCTGTCTCCCGCCACACTCTCAGACAGTGCATTCCAGATCCTAACCACTCGATTTGACCCTGTTACTCCAAAACTCTCAGACAGTGCGTTCCAGTTCCTAACCAATCGATTGACCATGATTTCCCCACACTCTCAGACAGTCCATTCCAGATCCTAACGACTCGAGTGACCCATGCTTCCCCCACAATCTCAGACAGTGCATTCCTGTTCCTAACCAGTCGATTGACCCTGTTTTCTCCACACTCTCAGACAGTGCACTCCTGATCCTATCCACTCGATTGACCCTGTGACCCCCAACTATCAGAGAGTGCATTCCAGATCCTAACCATTCGATTGACACTGTCTCCCCCACACTCTCAGACAGTGCATTCCAGATCCTAACCACTCGATTGACCCTGTCTCCCGACACTCTCAGACAGTGCACTCCAGATCCTAACCACTCGATTGACCCTGTCACCCCCACAATCTCAGACAGTTCATTCCTGATCCTAAAAACTCGATTGACCCTGTCTCCCCCACACTCTCAGACAGTTCATTCCACATCCTAACCACTCGATTTACCCTATCTCCACCCACTCTCAGACATGGCATTCCAGATCTTAACCACTCGATTGACACAGTCTCCCCCACATTCTCAGACAGTCCATTCCAGATCCAAAGCACTCGATTGATCCTGACTCCCACACACTGTCAGACAGTGCTTTCAAGATCCTAACCACTCGATTGACCCTGTCTCCAGTACACTCTCAGACAGTGTGTTCCAGATCCTAAGGTATGCGATTGAGCCTGTCTGCCACATTCTCTCAGACTATGCATTCCAGATCCTAACCACTCGATTGACCCTGTCTCCCCCACACTCTCAGACAGTGCATTCCAGACCCCAACGACTCGATTGACCCTGTCTCCCCCACACTCTCATTCAATGCGTTCCGGACCCTAACCACTGGATTGACCCTGTCTCACCCAAACTCTCAGACAGTGCATTCAAATCCTAAACACTCGATGTGACCCTGTCACCCACAATCTCACACAGTTCTATTCCAGATCCTAAATACTCATTAACCCTACCTCCCCCACACTCTCAGGCAATGTGCTCCAGACCCTAAATACTCGATTGTCCCCGTCTCCCCGACACTCTCAAACAGTGCATCCAGATCCTAACCACTTGATTGACCCTGTCTCCTCCACACTCTCAGACAGTGCATTCCAAATCCTAACCACTCGATGACACTGTCTCCCCCACAATCTCAGACAGTGCGTTCCAGATCCTAACCACTCGATTGACCCTGTCTCCCCCACAATCTCAGACAGTGTGTTCCAGATCCTAACCACTCGATTGACCCTGTCTCCATCACACTCTCAGACAGTGCATTCCAGATCCGAACCACTCGATTGACCCTGTCTCCCCCACACTCTCAGACAGTGCATTCCAGATCCTAACCACTCGATTGACCCTGTCCTCCCCCACACTCTCAGACAGTGCATTCCAGATCCCTAACTCCTCGATTGGCCCGGTCTCCTCCACACTCTCAGACAGTGCATTCCAGATCCTAACCACTCGATTGACCCTGTCTCCCCCACACTGAGACAGTGCATTGCAGATCCTAAACACGCGATTGACCCTGTCATCACCAAACTCTCAGACAGTGCATTCCTGTTCCTAACCACTCGATTGACCCTGGTTTACTCCACACTCTCAGACAGTGCGTTCCAGTTCCTAACCAATCGATTGACCATGATTTCCCCACACTCTCAGACAGTGCATTCCAGATCCTAAACACTCGATTGACCCTGTTTACTCCACACTCTCAGACGGTGCGTTCCAGTTCCTAACCAATCGATTGACCATGATTTCCCCACACTCTCAGACAGTCCATTCCAGATCCTAACGACTCGATTGACCCTGCCTCCCCACAATCTCAGACAGTGCTTTCCTGTTCCTAACCATCGATTGACCATGATTTCCCCACACTCTCAGACAGTCCATTCCAGATCCTAAACACTCGATTGACCCTGTCTCCAGCACACTCTCAGACAGTGCGTTCCAGACACTTACAACTATATTGACCCTTTCACCCCAAAACTCTCGGACAGTGCAATCCAGATCCTAAACACTTGATTGAACCTGTCTTCACCACGTTCTCAGACAGTGCATTCCAGATCCTAACCACTCGATTGAAACTGTCTCTACGACATTCTCATACAGACCATTACAGTTCCTAACCACTCGATTGACCCTGTGTCCACCACAATCTCAGACAGTGCATTCCAGATCTTTTCCACTCGATTGACCCTGTCTCCCCCACAATCGCAGACAGTGCATTCCAGATCCTAACCACTCGATTGACCCTGAATCCCCCACACTCTCAGACAGTGCGTTCCACATCCTACCCACTCGATTGACCATGATTCCCCACACTCTCAGACAGTGCCATTCCAGATCCTAACACTCGATTGACCCTGTCCTCCCCCACAATCTCAGACAGTGCTTTCCTGTTCCTAACCAGTCGATTGACCCTGTTCTCCCACACTCTCAGACAGTGCACTTCCTGATCCTATCCACTCGATTGACCCTGTCTCCCCAAACTATCAGACAGTGCATTCCAGATCCTAACCATTCGATTGACACTGTCTCCCCACACTCTCAGACAGTGCATTCCAGATCCTAACCACTCGATTGACCCTGTCTCCCCGACACTCTCAGACAGTGCACTCCAGATCCTAACCACTCGATTGACCCTGTCTCCCCGACACTCTCAGACAGTGCACTCCAGATCCTAATCACTCGATTGACCCTGTCTCCCCCACACTCTCAGACAGTTCATTCCAGATCCTAATCACTCGATTGACCCTGTCTCCACCAGATTCTCAGACATTGCATTCCAGTTTCCTAACCACTCGATTGACCCTGTCACCCCTAAACTCTCAGACTGTTCATTCCAGTTCCTAACCACTCGATTGACCCTGTCAACCCCAAATTCTCAGACAGTGCATTCCAGTTCCTAACCACTTCGATTGAAACTTTTCTCCCCCACACTCTCAGACAGTGCATTCCATATCCTAATGACTCGATTGACACTGTCTCCCCCTTACTGAGACAGTGCATTGCAGATCCTAACACTCGATTGACCCTGTCATCACCAAACTCTCAGACAGTGCATTCCTGTTCCTAACCACTTCGATTGACCCTGTCTCCCCCACACTCTCAGACAGTGCATTCCAGATCCTAACCACTCGATTGACCCTGTCTCCCCGACACTCTCAGACAGTGCAATTTCAGATCCTAACCACTCAATTGACCCTGTCTCCCCCACTCGCTCAGACAGTTCATTCCAGATCCTAAACACACGATTGACCTTGTCTCCCCCACACTCTCAGACAGTTCATTCCAGATCCTAACCACGCGATTGACCCCTGTCTCCACCACACTCTCAGGCAGCTCATTCCAGATCCTAACCACTCGGTTGACCCTGTCTCCACCAGACTCTCTTACAGTGCGTTCCAGACCCCATCCACTCGATTGACGCTGTCTCCCCAACACTCTCAGACAGTCCATTCCAGATCCTAAAGACTCGATTGACCCTGTCACCGCACAATCTCAGACAGTGTATTCCAGGACCCTAACAACTCGATTGACCCTGTCTCCCCCACAATCGCAGTCAATGCATTCCAGACCCTAACCACTCGATTGACCCTGTCTCCCCCACACTCTCAGACAGTGCATTCCAGATCCTAACCACTCGATTATCCCTGTCTCCATCACACTCACAGACAGTTCATTCCAGAACCTAACCACTCGATTGACCCTGTCTCGCCGACACTCTCAGACAATGCGTTCCAGACCCTAACCACTCGATTGACGCTGTCTCCCCCACACTCTCAGACATTGCGTTCCAGATCCTAACCACTCGATTGTCGCCTTTCTCCCCACAATCTCAGACAGTGCGTTCTAGTTCCTAACCACTCGATTGACCCTGTCTCCCCCACATTCTCAGACAGTGCATTCCAGATCCTAACCACTCAATTGACCCTGTCTCCCTCCACTCTCAGACAGTGCATTCCAGATCCTAACCACTCGATTGACCCTGTCTACCCCACACTCTCAGACAGTCCATTCCAGATCCTAAACACACAATTGATCCTGACTCCCTCACACTCTCAGACAGTGCTTTCAAGATCCTAACCAATCGATTGACGCTGTCTCCAGTACACTCTCAGACAGTGCGTTCCAGATTCTAACTATTCGATTGAGCCTGTCTCCCACACTCTCTCAGACTATGCATTCCAGATCCTAACCACTCGATTGACCCGGTCTCCCCCACACTCTCAGAGAGTGCATTCCAGACCCTAAGCACTTGATTGACCCTGTCTCCCCGACACTCTCAGACAGTGCATTCCAGATCCTAACTACTCGATTGACACAGTCTCCCCCACACGCTCAGACAGTGCATTCCAGATCCTAACTACTCGATTGACCCTCTCTCACCCACAATCTCAGACAGTGCATTCCTGATCCTAACCACTCGATTGACACAGTCTCCCCCACATTCTCAGACAGTGCTTACCAGATCCTAACCACTCGATTGACCCTGTCTCCCCCACACTCTCAGAGAGTGCATTCCAGACACCAGCGACTCGATTGACCCTGTGTCCCCCACACTCTCAGTCAATGCGTTCCGGACCCTAAGCACTGGATTGACCCTGTCTCACCCAAACTCTCAGACAGTGCATTCCAGATCCTAACCACTCGATTGACCCGGTCTCCCCCACACTCTCAGAGAGTGCGTTCCAGACCCTAAGCACTTGATTGACCCTGTCTCCCCGACACTCTCAGACAGTGCATCCCTGATCCTAACCACTCGATTGACACAGTCTCCCCCACACTCTCAGACAGTGCTTACCAGATCCTAACCACTCGTTCGACACAGTCTCCCCCACACTCTCAGACAGTCCATTCCAGATCCTAAACACTCGATTGATCCGGACTCCCACACACTGTCAGACAGTCTTTCAAGATGCTAACCATTCGATTGGCCCTGTCTCCAACACACTCTCAGACAGTGAATTCCAGATCCTAACCACTCGATTGACCCTGTCTCCATCACACTCTCAGACAGTTCATTCCAGATTCTAACCAATCAATTGACCCCTGTCTCCCCCACACTCTCAGACAGTGCATTCCAGTTCCTAACCAATCAATTGACCCTGTCTCCTCCACACTCTCAGACAGTGCATTCCAGATCCTAACCATTCGATTGACCCTCTCTCCCCCACATTTTCAGACAGTGCATTCCAGATCCTAAATACTCAATTAACCCTACCTCCCCCACACTCTCAGGCAATGTGCGCCAGACCTTAACCACTCGATTGACCCTGTCTCCCCCACACTCTCAGACAGTGCATTCCAGATCCTAACCACTCGATTGACCCTGTCTCCCCGACACTCTCAGACAGTGCATTCTAGATCCTAAACACTCGATTGACCCTCTCTCCCCGACACTTTCAGACAGTGCATTTCAGATCCTAACCACTTGTTTGACCCTGTCTCCCCGACACTCTCAGACAGTGCAATTTCAGATCCTAACCACTCAATTGACCCTGTCTCCCCCACTCGCTCAGACAGTTCATTCCAGATCCTAAACACACGATTGACCTTGTCTCCCCCACACTCTCAGACAGTTCATTCCAGATCCTAACCACGCGATTGACCCTGTCTCCACCTCACTCTCAGGCAGCTCATTCCAGATCCTAACCACTCGATTGACCCTGTCTCCACCAGACTCTCTTACAGTGCGTTCCAGACCCCATCCACTCGGTGACGCTGTCTCCCCAACACTCTCAGACAGTGCGTTCCACACACTAACAACTACATTGACCCTTTCTCCCCCAAACTCTCAGACAGTGCATTCGAGATCCTAAACACTTGATTGAACCTGTCTCCACCACTCTCTCAGACACTTCATTCCAGATCCTAAACACTCGATTGACCCTGTCACCCCCCAAACTCTCAGACAGTGCATTCCAGTTCCTAACCACTCGATTGACCCTGTCACCCCCACAATCTCAGACAGTTCATTCCTGATCCTAAAAACTCGATTGACCCTGTCTCCCCCACACTCTCAGACAGTTCATTCCACATCCTAACCACTCGATTTACCCTATCTCCACCCACTCTCAGACAGGGCATTCCAGATCTTAACCACTCGATTGACACAGTCTCCCCCACATTCTCAGACAGTCCATTCCAGATCCAAAGCACTCGATTGATCCTGACTCCCACACACTGTCAGACAGTGCTTTCAAGATCCTAACCACTCGATTGACCCTGTCTCCAGTACACTCTCAGACAGTGTGTTCCAGACCCTAACCACTCGATTGACCCTGTCTCCCCCACACTCTCAGACAGTGCATTCCAGACCCCAACGACTCGATTGACCCTGTCTCCCCCACACTCTCATTCAATGCGTTCCGGACCCTAACCACTGGATTGACCCTGTCTCACCCAAACTCTCAGACAGTGCATTCCAAATCCTAAACACTCGATTGACCCTGTCACCCCACAATCTCACACAGTTCATTCCAGATCCTAAATACTCAATTAACCCTACCTCCCCCACACTCTCAGGCAATGTGCTCCAGACCCTAAATACTCGATTGTCCCCGTCTCCCCGACACTCTCAAACAGTGCATCCAGATCCTAACCACTTGATTGACCCTGTCTCCTCCACACTCTCAGACAGTGCATTCCAAATCCTAACCACTCGATTGACACTGTCTCCCCCACAATCTCAGACAGTGCGTTCCAGATCCTAACCACTCGATTGACCCTGTCTCCCCCACAATCTCAGACAGTGTGTTCCAGATCCTAACCACTCGATTGACCCCTGTCTCCATCACACTCTCAGACAGTGCATTCCAGATCCGAACCACTCGATTGACCCTGTCTCCCCCACACTCTCAGACAGTGCATTCCAGATCCTAACCACTCGATTGACCCTGTCTCCCCCACACTCTCAGACAGTGCATTCCAGATCCTAACTCCTCGATTGGCCCGGTCTCCTCCACACTCTCAGACAGTGCATTCCAGATCCTAACCACTCGATTGACCCTGTCTCCCCCACACTGAGACAGTGCATTGCAGATCCTAAACACGCGATTGACCCTGTCATCACCAAACTCTCAGCAGTGCATTCCTGTTCCTAACCACTCGATTGACCCTGTTTACTCCACACTCTCAGACAGTGCGTTCCAGTTCCTAACCAATCGATTGACCATGATTTCCCCACACTCTCAGACAGTCCATTCCAGATCCTAAACACTCGATTGACCCTGTCTCCAGCACACTCACAGACAGTGCGTTCCAGACACTTACATCTATATTGACCCTTTCACCCCAAAACTCTCAGACAGTGCATTCGAGATCCTTAACACTTGATTGACCCTGTCTCCCCCCACACTCTCAGACAGTTCATTCCAGATCCTAACCACTCGATTGACACTGTCTCCACCACACTCTCAGACATTGCATTACAGTTCCTAACCACTCGATTGACCCTGTCAACCCCAAATTCTCAGACAGTGCATTCCAGATCCTAACCACTCGATTGACCCTGTCTCCCCCTCACTCTCAGACAGTGCATTCCAGATCCTAACCACTCGATTGACCCTGTTTACTCCACACTCTCAGACGGTGCGTTCCAGTTCCTAACCAATCGATTGACCATGATTTCCCCACACTCTCAGACAGTCCATTCCAGATCCTAACGACTCGATTGACCCTGCCTCCCCCACAATCTCAGACAGTGCTTTCCTGTTCCTAACCAGTCGATTGACCATGATTTCCCCACACTCTCAGACAGTCCATTCCAGATCCTAAACACTCGATTGACCCTGTCTCCAGCACACTCTCAGACAGTGCGTTCCAGACACTTACAACTATATTGACCCTTTCACCCCAAAACTCTCGGACAGTGCATTCGAGATCCTTAACACTTGATTGACCCTGTCTCCCCCACACTCTCAGACAGTGCATTCCAGATCCTAACCACTCGATTGACCCTGTTTACTCCACACTCTCAGACAGTGCGTTCCAGTTCCTAACCAATCGATTGACCATGATTTCCCCACACTCTCAGACAGTCCATTCCAGATCCTAACGACTCGATTGACCCTGCCTCCCCCACAATCTCAGACAGTGCTTTCCTGTTCCTAACCAGTCGATTGACCCTGTTTTCTCCACACTCTCAGACAGTGCACTCCTGATCCTATCCACTCGATTGACCCTGTGACCCCCAAACTATCAGAGAGTGCATTCCAGATCCTAACCATTCGATTGACACTGTCTCCCCCACACTCTCAGACAGTGCATTCCAGATCCTAACCACTCGATTGACCCTGTCTCCCCGACACTCTCAGACAGTGCACTCCAGATCCTAACCACTCGATTGACCCTGTCTCCCCGACACTCTCAGACAGTGCACTCCAGATCCTAATCACTCGATTGACCCTGTCTCCCCCACACTCTCAGACAGTTCATTCCAGATCCTAATCACTCGATTGACCCTGTCTCCACCAGATTCTCAGACATTGCATTCCAGTTCCTAACCACTCGATTGACCCTGTCACCCCTAAACTCTCAGACTGTTCATTCCAGTTCCTAACCACTCGATTGACCCTGTCAACCCCAAATTCTCAGACAGTGCATTCCAGTTCCTAACCACTCGATTGAAACTTTCTCCCCCACACTCTCAGACAGTGCATTCCATATCCTAATGACTCGATTGACACTGTCTCCCCCTTACTGAGACAGTGCATTGCAGATCCTAAACACTCGATTGACCCTGTCATCACCAAACTCTCAGACAGTGCATTCCTGTTCCTAACCACTCGATTGACCCTGTCTCCCCCACACTCTCAGACAGTGCATTCCAGATCCTAACCACTCGATTGACCCTGTCTCCCCGACACTCTCAGACAGTGCAATTTCAGATCCTAACCACTCAATTGACCCTGTCTCCCCCACTCGCTCAGACAGTTCATTCCAGATCCTAAACACACGATTGACCTTGTCTCCCCCACACTCTCAGACAGTTCATTCCAGATCCTAACCACGCGATTGACCCTGTCTCCACCACACTCTCAGGCAGCTCATTCCAGATCCTAACCACTCGGTTGACCCTGTCTCCACCAGACTCTCTTACAGTGCGTTCCAGACCCCATCCACTCGATTGACGCTGTCTCCCCAACACTCTCAGACAGTCCATTCCAGATCCTAAAGACTCGATTGACCCTGTCACCGCACAATCTCAGACAGTGTATTCCAGACCCTAACAACTCGATTGACCCTGTCTCCCCCACAATCGCAGTCAATGCATTCCAGACCCTAACCACTCGATTGACCCTGTCTCCCCCCACACTCTCAGACAGTGCATTCCAGATCCTAACCACTCGATTATCCCTGTCTCCATCACACTCACAGACAGTTCATTCCAGAACCTAACCACTCGATTGACCCTGTCTCGCCGACACTCTCAGACAATGCGTTCCAGACCCTAACCACTCGATTGACGCTGTCTCCCCCACACTCTCAGACATTGCGTTCCAGATCCTAACCACTCGATTGTCGCCTTTCTCCCCACAATCTCAGACAGTGCGTTCTAGTTCCTAACCACTCGATTGACCCTGTCTCCCCCACATTCTCAGACAGTGCATTCCAGATCCTAACCACTCAATTGACCCTGTCTCCCTCCACTCTCAGACAGTGCATTCCAGATCCTAACCACTCGATTGACCCTGTCTACCCCACACTCTCAGACAGTCCATTCCAGATCCTAAACACACAATTGATCCTGACTCCCTCACACTCTCAGACAGTGCTTTCAAGATCCTAACCAATCGATTGACGCTGTCTCCAGTACACTCTCAGACAGTGCGTTCCAGATTCTAACTATTCGATTGAGCCTGTCTCCCACACTCTCTCAGACTATGCATTCCAGATCCTAACCACTCGATTGACCCGGTCTCCCCCACACTCTCAGAGAGTGCATTCCAGACCCTAAGCACTTGATTGACCCTGTCTCCCCGACACTCTCAGACAGTGCATTCCAGATCCTAACTACTCGATTGACACAGTCTCCCCCACACGCTCAGACAGTGCATTCCAGATCCTAACTACTCGATTGACCCTCTCTCACCCACAATCTCAGACAGTGCATTCCTGATCCTAACCACTCGATTGACACAGTCTCCCCCACATTCTCAGACAGTGCTTACCAGATCCTAACCACTCGATTGACCCTGTCTCCCCCACACTCTCAGAGAGTGCATTCCAGACACCAGCGACTCGATTGACCCTGTGTCCCCCACACTCTCAGTCAATGCGTTCCGGACCCTAAGCACTGGATTGACCCTGTCTCACCCAAACTCTCAGACAGTGCATTCCAGATCCTAACCACTCGATTGACCCGGTCTCCCCCACACTCTCAGAGAGTGCGTTCCAGACCCTAAGCACTTGATTGACCCTGTCTCCCCGACACTCTCAGACAGTGCATCCCTGATCCTAACCACTCGATTGACACAGTCTCCCCCACACTCTCAGACAGTGCTTACCAGATCCTAACCACTCGTTCGACACAGTCTCCCCCACACTCTCAGACAGTCCATTCCAGATCCTAAACACTCGATTGATCCGGACTCCCACACACTGTCAGACAGTCTTTCAAGATGCTAACCATTCGATTGGCCCTGTCTCCAACACACTCTCAGACAGTGAATTCCAGATCCTAACCACTCGATTGACCCTGTCTCCATCACACTCTCAGACAGTTCATTCCAGATTCTAACCAATCAATTGACCCTGTCTCCCCCACACTCTCAGACAGTGCATTCCAGTTCCTAACCAATCAATTGACCCTGTCTCCTCCACACTCTCAGACAGTGCATTCCAGATCCTAACCATTCGATTGACCCTCTCTCCCCCACATTTTCAGACAGTGCATTCCAGATCCTAAATACTCAATTAACCCTACCTCCCCCACACTCTCAGGCAATGTGCGCCAGACCTTAACCACTCGATTGACCCTGTCTCCCCCACACTCTCAGACAGTGCATTCCAGATCCTAACCACTCGATTGACCCTGTCTCCCCGACACTCTCAGACAGTGCATTCTAGATCCTAAACACTCGATTGACCCTCTCTCCCCGACACTTTCAGACAGTGCATTTCAGATCCTAACCACTTGTTTGACCCTGTCTCCCCGACACTCTCAGACAGTGCAATTTCAGATCCTAACCACTCAATTGACCCTGTCTCCCCCCACTCGCTCAGACAGTTCATTCCAGATCCTAAACACACGATTGACCTTGTCTCCCCCACACTCTCAGACAGTTCATTCCAGATCCTAACCACGCGATTGACCCTGTCTCCACCTCACTCTCAGGCAGCTCATTCCAGATCCTAACCACTCGATTGACCCTGTCTCCACCAGACTCTCTTACAGTGCGTTCCAGACCCCATCCACTCGGTGACGCTGTCTCCCCAACACTCTCAGACAGTGCGTTCCACACACTAACAACTACATTGACCCTTTCTCCCCCAAACTCTCAGACAGTGCATTCGAGATCCTAAACACTTGATTGAACCTGTCTCCACCACTCTCTCAGACACTTCATTCCAGATCCTAAACACTCGATTGACCCTGTCACCCCCAAACTCTCAGACAGTGCATTCCAGTTCCTAACCACTCGATTGACCCTGTCACCCCCACAATCTCAGACAGTTCATTCCTGATCCTAAAAACTCGATTGACCCTGTCTCCCCCCACACTCTCAGACAGTTCATTCCACATCCTAACCACTCGATTTACCCTATCTCCACCCACTCTCAGACAGGGCATTCCAGATCTTAACCACTCGATTGACACAGTCTCCCCCACATTCTCAGACAGTCCATTCCAGATCCAAAGCACTCGATTGATCCTGACTCCCACACACTGTCAGACAGTGCTTTCAAGATCCTAACCACTCGATTGACCCTGTCTCCAGTACACTCTCAGACAGTGTGTTCCAGACCCTAACCACTCGATTGACCCTGTCTCCCCCACACTCTCAGACAGTGCATTCCAGACCCCAACGACTCGATTGACCCTGTCTCCCCCACACTCTCATTCAATGCGTTCCGGACCCTAACCACTGGATTGACCCTGTCTCACCCAAACTCTCAGACAGTGCATTCCAAATCCTAAACACTCGATTGACCCTGTCACCCCACAATCTCACACAGTTCATTCCAGATCCTAAATACTCAATTAACCCTACCTCCCCCACACTCTCAGGCAATGTGCTCCAGACCCTAAATACTCGATTGTCCCCGTCTCCCCGACACTCTCAAACAGTGCATCCAGATCCTAACCACTTGATTGACCCTGTCTCCTCCACACTCTCAGACAGTGCATTCCAAATCCTAACCACTCGATTGACACTGTCTCCCCCACAATCTCAGACAGTGCGTTCCAGATCCTAACCACTCGATTGACCCTGTCTCCCCCACAATCTCAGACAGTGTGTTCCAGATCCTAACCACTCGATTGACCCTGTCTCCATCACACTCTCAGACAGTGCATTCCAGATCCGAACCACTCGATTGACCCTGTCTCCCCCACACTCTCAGACAGTGCATTCCAGATCCTAACCACTCGATTGACCCTGTCTCCCCCACACTCTCAGACAGTGCATTCCAGATCCTAACTCCTCGATTGGCCCGGTCTCCTCCACACTCTCAGACAGTGCATTCCAGATCCTAACCACTCGATTGACCCTGTCTCCCCCACACTGAGACAGTGCATTGCAGATCCTAAACACGCGATTGACCCTGTCATCACCAAACTCTCAGACAGTGCATTCCTGTTCCTAACCACTCGATTGACCCTGTTTACTCCACACTCTCAGACAGTGCGTTCCAGTTCCTAACCAATCGATTGACCATGATTTCCCCACACTCTCAGACAGTCCATTCCAGATCCTAAACACTCGATTGACCCTGTCTCCAGCACACTCACAGACAGTGCGTTCCAGACACTTACATCTATATTGACCCTTTCACCCCAAAACTCTCAGACAGTGCATTCGAGATCCTTAACACTTGATTGACCCTGTCTCCCCCACACTCTCAGACAGTTCATTCCAGATCCTAACCACTCGATTGACACTGTCTCCACCACACTCTCAGACATTGCATTACAGTTCCTAACCACTCGATTGACCCTGTCAACCCCAAATTCTCAGACAGTGCATTCCAGATCCTAACCACTCGATTGACCCTGTCTCCCCCTCACTCTCAGACAGTGCATTCCAGATCCTAACCACTCGATTGACCCTGTTTACTCCACACTCTCAGACGGTGCGTTCCAGTTCCTAACCAATCGATTGACCATGATTTCCCCACACTCTCAGACAGTCCATTCCAGATCCTAACGACTCGATTGACCCTGCCTCCCCCACAATCTCAGACAGTGCTTTCCTGTTCCTAACCAGTCGATTGACCATGATTTCCCCACACTCTCAGACAGTCCATTCCAGATCCTAAACACTCGATTGACCCTGTCTCCAGCACACTCTCAGACAGTGCGTTCCAGACACTTACAACTATATTGACCCTTTCACCCCAAAACTCTCGGACAGTGCATTCGAGATCCTTAACACTTGATTGACCCTGTCTCCCCCACACTCTCAGACAGTGCATTCCAGATCCTAACCACTCGATTGACCCTGTTTACTCCACACTCTCAGACAGTGCGTTCCAGTTCCTAACCAATCGATTGACCATGATTTCCCCACACTCTCAGACAGTCCATTCCAGATCCTAACGACTCGATTGACCCTGCCTCCCCCACAATCTCAGACAGTGCTTTCCTGTTCCTAACCAGTCGATTGACCCTGTTTTCTCCACACTCTCAGACAGTGCACTCCTGATCCTATCCACTCGATTGACCCTGTGACCCCCAAACTATCAGAGAGTGCATTCCAGATCCTAACCATTCGATTGACACTGTCTCCCCCACACTCTCAGACAGTGCATTCCAGATCCTAACCACTCGATTGACCCTGTCTCCCCGACACTCTCAGACAGTGCACTCCAGATCCTAACCACTCGATTGACCCTGTCTCCCCGACACTCTCAGACAGTGCACTCCAGATCCTAATCACTCGATTGACCCTGTCTCCCCCACACTCTCAGACAGTTCATTCCAGATCCTAATCACTCGATTGACCCTGTCTCCACCAGATTCTCAGACATTGCATTCCAGTTCCTAACCACTCGATTGACCCTGTCACCCCTAAACTCTCAGACTGTTCATTCCAGTTCCTAACCACTCGATTGACCCTGTCAACCCCAAATTCTCAGACAGTGCATTCCAGTTCCTAACCACTCGATTGAAACTTTCTCCCCCACACTCTCAGACAGTGCATTCCATATCCTAATGACTCGATTGACACTGTCTCCCCCTTACTGAGACAGTGCATTGCAGATCCTAAACACTCGATTGACCCTGTCATCACCAAACTCTCAGACAGTGCATTCCAGATCCTAACCACTCGATTGACCCTGTCTCCCCGACACTCTCAGACAGTGCAATTTCAGATCCTAACCACTCAATTGACCCTGTCTCCCCCACTCGCTCAGACAGTTCATTCCAGATCCTAAACACACGATTGACCTTGTCTCCCCCACACTCTCAGACAGTTCATTCCAGATCCTAACCACGCGATTGACCCTGTCTCCACCACACTCTCAGGCAGCTCATTCCAGATCCTAACCACTCGGTTGACCCTGTCTCCACCAGACTCTCTTACAGTGCGTTCCAGACCCCATCCACTCGATTGACGCTGTCTCCCCAACACTCTCAGACAGTCCATTCCAGATCCTAAAGACTCGATTGACCCTGTCACCGCACAATCTCAGACAGTGTATTCCAGACCCTAACAACTCGATTGACCCTGTCTCCCCCACAATCGCAGTCAATGCATTCCAGACCCTAACCACTCGATTGACCCTGTCTCCCCCACACTCTCAGACAGTGCATTCCAGATCCTAACCACTCGATTATCCCTGTCTCCATCACACTCGCAGACAGTTCATTCCAGAACCTAACCACTCGATTGACCCTGTCTCGCCGACACTCTCAGACAATGCGTTCCAGACCCTAACCACTCGATTGACGCTGTCTCCCCCACACTCTCAGACATTGCGTTCCAGATCCTAACCACTCGATTGTCGCCTTTCTCCCCACAATCTCAGACAGTGCATTCTAGTTCCTAACCACTCGATTGACCCTGTCTCCCCCACATTCTCAGACAGTGCATTCCAGATCCTAACCACTCAATTGACCCTGTCTCCCTCCACTCTCAGACAGTGCATTCCAGATCCTAACCACTCGATTGACCCTGTCTACCCCACACTCTCAGACAGTCCATTCCAGATCCTAAACACACAATTGATCCTGACTCCCTCACACTCTCAGACAGTGCTTTCAAGATCCTAACCAATCGATTGACGCTGTCTCCAGTACACTCTCAGACAGTGCGTTCCAGATTCTAACTATTCGATTGAGCCTGTCTCCCACACTCTCTCAGACTATGCATTCCAGATCCTAACCACTCGATTGACCCGGTCTCCCCCACACTCTCAGAGAGTGCATTCCAGACCCTAAGCACTTGATTGACCCTGTCTCCCCGACACTCTCAGACAGTGCATTCCAGATCCTAACTACTCGATTGACACAGTCTCCCCCACACGCTCAGACAGTGCATTCCAGATCCTAACTACTCGATTGACACAGTCTCCCCCACACGCTCAGACAGTGCATTCCAGATCCTAACCACTCGATTGACACAGTCTCCCCCACATTCTCAGACAGTGCTTACCAGATCCTAACCACTCGATTGACCCTGTCTCCCCCACACTCTCAGAGAGTGCATTCCAGACACCAGCGACTCGATTGACCCTGTGTCCCCCACACTCTCAGTCAATGCGTTCCGGACCCTAAGCACTGGATTGACCCTGTCTCACCCAAACTCTCAGACAGTGCATTCCAGATCCTAACCACTCGATTGACCCGGTCTCCCCCACACTCTCAGAGAGTGCGTTCCAGACCCTAAGCACTTGATTGACCCTGTCTCCCCGACACTCTCAGACAGTGCATCCCTGATCCTAACCACTCGATTGACACAGTCTCCCCCACACTCTCAGACAGTGCTTACCAGATCCTAACCACTCGTTCGACACAGTCTCCCCCACACTCTCAGACAGTCCATTCCAGATCCTAAACACTCGATTGATCCGGACTCCCACACACTCTCAGACAGTCTTTCAAGATGCTAACCATTCGATTGGCCCTGTCTCCAACACACTCTCAGACAGTGAATTCCAGATCCTAACCACTCGATTGACCCTGTCTCCATCACACTCTCAGACAGTTCATTCCAGATTCTAACCAATCAATTGACCCTGTCTCCCCCACACTCTCAGACAGTGCATTCCAGTTCCTAACCAATCAATTGACCCTGTCTCCTCCACACTCTCAGACAGTGCATTCCAGATCCTAACCATTCGATTGACCCTCTCTCCCCCACATTTTCAGACAGTGCATTCCAGATCCTAAATACTCAATTAACCCTACCTCCCCCACACTCTCAGGCAATGTGCGCCAGACCTTAACCACTCGATTGACCCTGTCTCCATCACACTCTCAGACAGTTCATACCAGATTCTAACCACTCGACTGACCCTGTCTCCCCCACACTCTCAGACAGTGCTTTCCTGTTCCTAACCAATCAATTGACCCTCTCTCCATACAATCTCATACAATGCATTCCTGTTCCTAACCAATCAATTGACCCTGTCTCCTCCACAATCTCAGACAGTGCATTCCAGTTCCTAACCACTCGATTGACCCTGTTTTCTCCACACTCTCAGACAGTGCATTCCAGATCCTATCCACTCGATTGACCCTGTCTCACCCAAACTATTAGAGAGTGCATTCCAGAACCTAACCACTCGACTGACCCTCTCTCCCCCACACTCTCAGACACTGCGTTCCAGATCCTAACGACTCGATTGACCCTCTCTCCCCCACACTCTCAGACACTGCATTCCAGATCCTAACGACTCGATTGACCCTCTCTCCCCCACACTCTCAGACACTGCATTCCAGATCCGAACTACTCGATTGACCCTCTCTCCCCCACACTCTCAGACACTGCATTCCAGATCCGAACTACTCGATTGACCCTGTCTCCCCCACACTCTCAGGCAATGTACTCCAGCCCCTAACCACTCGATTGACCCTGTCTCCACCACACTCTCAGACAGTGCGTTCCAGACCCTAACGACTCGATTGACCCTGTCTCCACCACACTCTCAGACATTGCATTCCAGATCCTAACCACTCGATTGAGCCTGTCTCCCCGACACTCTCAGACAGAGCGGTCCAGATCCTAACCACTCGATTGACCCTGTCTCCCCCACACTCTCAGACAGTTCATTCCTGATCCTAACCTCTCGATTGACCGTGCATTCCACTTCCTAACCACTCGATTGACCCTGTCTCCCACACACGCTCAGACAGTTCATTCCAGATCCTAACTACTCGATTGACCTTGTCTCCCCCACACTCTCAGACAGTGCATTCCAGATTCTAACCACACGATTGACCCTGTCTCCTCCACACTCCCAGACAGTGCATTCCAGACCCTAACTACTCGATTGACCTTGTCTCCCCCACACTCTCAGACAGTGCATTCCAGATTCTAACCACACGATTGACCCTGTCTCCCCCACATGCTCAGACAGTTCATTCCAGATCCTAACTACTCGATTGACCCTGTCTCCGCCACACTCTCAGACAGTGCATTCCTGATCCTAACCACACGATTGACCCTGTCTCCACCACACTCTCAGACAGGTCATTCCAGATTCTAGCCACTCGATTGACCCTGTCTCCCCCACACTCTCAGACAGTGCATTCCTATTCCGAACCAATCAATTGACCCTGTCTTCTCCGCACTCTCAGACAGTGCATTCCAGTTCCTAACCACTCGATTGACCCTGTTTTCTCCGCACTCTCAGACAGTGCATTCCAGATCCTAACGACTCAATTGACCCTGTCTCCCCCGCACTCTCAGGCAATGTGCTCCAGACCCTAACCACTCGATTGTCCCTGTCTCCCCGATACTCTCAGTCAGTGCATTCCAGATCGTAAACACTTGATTGACCCTGTCTCCCCCACACTATCAGTTAATGCGTTCCAGACCCTAACCACTGGATTGACCCTGTCTCCACCACACTCTAAGACAGTTCATTGCAGATCTTAAATAATCAATTAACCCTTCCTCCCCCTCACCCTCAGGCAATGTGCTCCAGATCCTAACCACTCGATTGACCCTGTCTCCCCGACACTCTCAGACAGTGCATTCCAGATCCTAACCACTCGATTGACCCTGTCTCCCCCACACTCTCAGACAGTTCATTCCTGATCCTAACCTCTCGATTGACCGTGCATTCCACTTCCTAACCTCTCGATTGACCCTGTCTACCCCACACGCTCAGACAGTTCATTCCAGATCCTAACTACTCGATTGACCCTGTCTCCCCCACACTCTCAGACAGTTCATTCCTGATCCTAACCTCTCGATTGACCCTGTCTACCCCACACTCTCAGACAGTTCATTCCTGATCCTAACCTCTCGATTGACCGTGCATTCCACTTCCTAACCTCTCGATTGACCCTGTCTACCCCACACGCTCAGACAGTTCATTCCAGATCCTAACTACTCGATTGACCCTGTCTCCCCCACACTCTCAGACAGTGCATTCCTGATCCTAACCACATGATTGACCCTGTCTCCACCACACTCTCAAACAGTTCATTCCAGATTCGAGCCACTCGATTGACCCTGTTCCCCCACACTCTCAGACATTGCATTCCTGTTCCTAACCAATCAATTGACCCTGTCTTCTCCGCACTCTCAGACAGTGCATTCCAGTTCCTAACCACTCGATTGACCCTGTTTTCTCCACACTCTCAGACATTGCATTCCAGAGCCTAACCACTCGATTGACCCTGTCTCCCCCAAACTATCAGAGACTGCATTCCAGATCCTAACGACTCGATTGACCCTGTCTCCCCCGCACTCTCAGGCAATGTGCTCCAGACCCTAACCACTCGATTGTCCCTGTCTCCCCGATACTCTCAGTCAGTGCATTCCAGATCGTAAACACTCGATTGACCCTCTCCCCCCCACACTATCAGTCAATGCGTTCCAGACCCTAACCACTGGATTGACCCTGTCTCCACCACACTCTAAGACAGTTCATTGCAGATCTTAAATAATCAATTAACCCTTCCTCCCCCTCACGCTCAGGCAATGTGCTCCAGATCCTAACCACTCGATTGTCCCTGACTCCCCGACACTCTCAGAAAGTGCATTCCAGATCCTAACCACTCGATTGACCCTGTCTCCCCCACACTCTCAGACTGTGCATTCCAGATCCTAACTACTCGATTGACCCTCTCTCCCCCACACTCTCAGACACTGCATTCCAGATCCGAACTACTCGATTGACCCTGTCTCCCCCACACTCTCAGGCAATGTACTCCAGCCCCTAACCACTCGATTGACCCTGTCTCCACCACACTCTCAGACATTGCGTTCCAGACCCTAACGACTCGATTGACCCTGTCTCCACCACACTCTCAGACATTTCATTCCAGATCCTAACCACTCGATTGAGCCTGTCTCCCCGACACTCTCAGACAGAGCGGTCCAGATCCTAACCACTCGATTGACCCTGTCTCCCCCACACTCTCAGACAGTTCATTCCTGATCCTAACCTCTCGATTGACCGTGCATTCCACTTCCTAACCACTCGATTGACCCTGTCTCCCACACACGCTCAGACAGTTCATTCCAGATCCTAACTACTCGATTGACCTTGTCTCCCCCACACTCTCAGACAGTGCATTCCAGATTCTAACCACACGATTGACCCTGTCTCCTCCACACTCCCAGACAGTGCATTCCAGACCCTAACTACTCGATTGACCTTGTCTCCCCCACACTCTCAGACAGTGCATTCCAGATTCTAACCACACGATTGACCCTGTCTCCCCCACATGCTCAGACAGTTCATTCCAGATCCTAACTACTCGATTGACCCTGTCTCCGCCACACTCTCAGACAGTGCATTCCTGATCCTAACCACACGATTGACCCTGTCTCCACCACACTCTCAGACAGGTCATTCCAGATTCTAGCCACTCGATTGACCCTGTCTCCCCCACACTCTCAGACAGTGCATTCCTATTCCGAACCAATCAATTGACCCTGTCTTCTCCGCACTCTCAGACAGTGCATTCCAGTTCCTAACCACTCGATTGACCCTGTTTTCTCCGCACTCTCAGACAGTGCATTCCAGATCCTAACGACTCAATTGACCCTGTCTCCCCCGCACTCTCAGGCAATGTGCTCCAGACCCTAACCACTCGATTGTCCCTGTCTCCCCGATACTCTCAGTCAGTGCATTCCAGATCGTAAACACTTGATTGACACTGTCTCCCCCACACTATCAGTTAATGCGTTCCAGACCCTAACCACTGGATTGACCCTGTCTCCACCACACTCTAAGACAGTTCATTGCAGATCTTAAATAATCAATTAACCCTTCCTCCCCCTCACCCTCAGGCAATGTGCTCCAGATCCTAACCACTCGATTGACCCTGTCTCCCCGACACTCTCAGACAGTGCATTCCAGATCCTAACCACTCGATTGACCCTGTCTCCCCCACACTCTCAGACAGTTCATTCCTGATCCTAACCTCTCGATTGACCGTGCATTCCACTTCCTAACCTCTCGATTGACCCTGTCTACCCCACACGCTCAGACAGTTCATTCCAGATCCTAACTACTCGATTGACCCTGTCTCCCCCACACTCTCAGACAGTTCATTCCTGATCCTAACCTCTCGATTGACCCTGTCTACCCCACACTCTCAGACAGTTCATTCCTGATCCTAACCTCTCGATTGACCGTGCATTCCACTTCCTAACCTCTCGATTGACCCTGTCTACCCCACACGCTCAGACAGTTCATTCCAGATCCTAACTACTCGATTGACCCTGTCTCCCCCACACTCTCAGACAGTGCATTCCTGATCCTAACCACATGATTGACCCTGTCTCCACCACACTCTCAAACAGTTCATTCCAGATTCGAGCCACTCGATTGACCCTGTTCCCCCACACTCACAGACATTGCATTCCTGTTCCTAACCAATCAATTGACCCTGTCTTCTCCGCACTCTCAGACAGTGCATTCCAGTTCCTAACCACTCGATTGACCCTGTTTTCTCCACACTCTCAGACATTGCATTCCAGAGCCTAACCACTCGATTGACCCTGTCTCCCCCAAACTATCAGAGACTGCATTCCAGATCCTAACGACTCGATTGACCCTGTCTCCCCCGCACTCTCAGGCAATGTGCTCCAGACCCTAACCACTCGATTGTCCCTGTCTCCCCGATACTCTCAGTCAGTGCATTCCAGATCGTAAACACTCGATTGACCCTCTCCCCCCCACACTATCAGTCAATGCGTTCCAGACCCTAACCACTGGATTGACCCTGTCTCCACCACACTCTAAGACAGTTCATTGCAGATCTTAAATAATCAATTAACCCTTCCTCCCCCTCACGCTCAGGCAATGTGCTCCAGATCCTAACCACTCGATTGTCCCTGACTCCCCGACACTCTCAGAAAGTGCATTCCAGATCCTAACCACTCGATTGACCCTGTCTCCCCCACACTCTCAGACTGTGCATTCCAGATCCTAACTACTCGATTGACACTGTCTCCCCAACACTGTCAGACAGTGCATTCCAGATCCTAACGACTCAATTGACCCTGTCTCCCCCGCACTCTCAGGCAATGTGCTCCAGACCCTAACCACTCGATTGTCCCTGTCTCCCCGATACTCTCAGTCAGTGCATTCCAGATCGTAAACACTTGATTGACACTGTCTCCCCCACACTATCAGTTAATGCGTTCCAGACCCTAACCACTGGATTGACCCTGTCTCCACCACACTCTAAGACAGTTCATTGCAGATCTTAAATAATCAATTAACCCTTCCTCCCCCTCACCCTCAGGCAATGTGCTCCAGATCCTAACCACTCGATTGACCCTGTCTCCCCGACACTCTCAGACAGTGCATTCCAGATCCTAACCACTCGATTGACCCTGTCTCCCCCACACTCTCAGACAGTTCATTCCTGATCCTAACCTCTCGATTGACCGTGCATTCCACTTCCTAACCTCTCGATTGACCCTGTCTACCCCACACGCTCAGACAGTTCATTCCAGATCCTAACTACTCGATTGACCCTGTCTCCCCCACACTCTCAGACAGTTCATTCCTGATCCTAACCTCTCGATTGACCCTGTCTACCCCACACTCTCAGACAGTTCATTCCTGATCCTAACCTCTCGATTGACCGTGCATTCCACTTCCTAACCTCTCGATTGACCCTGTCTACCCCACACGCTCAGACAGTTCATTCCAGATCCTAACTACTCGATTGACCCTGTCTCCCCCACACTCTCAGACAGTGCATTCCTGATCCTAACCACATGATTGATCCTGTCTCCACCACACTCTCAAACAGTTCATTCCAGATTCGAGCCACTCGATTGACCCTGTTCCCCCACTCTCTCAGACATTGCATTCCTGTTCCTAACCAATCAATTGACCCTGTCTTCTCCGCACTCTCAGACAGTGCATTCCAGTTCCTAACCACTCGATTGACCCTGTTTTCTCCACACTCTCAGACATTGCATTCCAGAGCCTAACCACTCGATTGACCCTGTCTCCCCCAAACTATCAGAGACTGCATTCCAGATCCTAACGACTCGATTGACCCTGTCTCCCCCGCACTCTCAGGCAATGTGCTCCAGACCCTAACCACTCGATTGTCCCTGTCTCCCCGATACTCTCAGTCAGTGCATTCCAGATCGTAAACACTCGATTGACCCTCTCCCCCCCACACTACCAGTCAATGCGTTCCAGACCCTAACCACTGGATTGACCCTGTCTCCACCACACTCTAAGACAGTTCATTGCAGATCTTAAATAATCAATTAACCCTTCCTCCCCCTCACGCTCAGGCAATGTGCTCCAGATCCTAACCACTCGATTGTCCCTGACTCCCCGACACTCTCAGAAAGTGCATTCCAGATCCTAACCACTCGATTGACCCTGTCTCCCCCACACTCTCAGACTGTGCATTCCAGATCCTAACGACTCAATTGACCCTGTCTCCCCCGCACTCTCAGGCAATGTGCTCCAGACCCTAACCACTCGATTGTCCCTGTCTCCCCGATACTCTCAGTCAGTGCATTCCAGATCGTAAACACTTGATTGACACTGTCTCCCCCACACTATCAGTTAATGCGTTCCAGACCCTAACCACTGGATTGACCCTGTCTCCACCACACTCTAAGACAGTTCATTGCAGATCTTAAATAATCAATTAACCCTTCCTCCCCCTCACCCTCAGGCAATGTGCTCCAGATCCTAACCACTCGATTGACCCTGTCTCCCCGACACTCTCAGACAGTGCATTCCAGATCCTAACCACTCGATTGACCCTGTCTCCCCCACACTCTCAGACAGTTCATTCCTGATCCTAACCTCTCGATTGACCGTGCATTCCACTTCCTAACCTCTCGATTGACCCTGTCTACCCCACACGCTCAGACAGTTCATTCCAGATCCTAACTACTCGATTGACCCTGTCTCCCCCACACTCTCAGACAGTTCATTCCTGATCCTAACCTCTCGATTGACCCTGTCTACCCCACACTCTCAGACAGTTCATTCCTGATCCTAACCTCTCGATTGACCGTGCATTCCACTTCCTAACCTCTCGATTGACCCTGTCTACCCCACACGCTCAGACAGTTCATTCCAGATCCTAACTACTCGATTGACCCTGTCTCCCCCACACTCTCAGACAGTGCATTCCTGATCCTAACCACATGATTGACCCTGTCTCCACCACACTCTCAAACAGTTCATTCCAGATTCGAGCCACTCGATTGACCCTGTTCCCCCACACTCACAGACATTGCATTCCTGTTCCTAACCAATCAATTGACCCTGTCTTCTCCGCACTCTCAGACAGTGCATTCCAGTTCCTAACCACTCGATTGACCCTGTTTTCTCCACACTCTCAGACATTGCATTCCAGAGCCTAACCACTCGATTGACCCTGTCTCCCCCAAACTATCAGAGACTGCATTCCAGATCCTAACGACTCGATTGACCCTGTCTCCCCCGCACTCTCAGGCAATGTGCTCCAGACCCTAACCACTCGATTGTCCCTGTCTCCCCGATACTCTCAGTCAGTGCATTCCAGATCGTAAACACTCGATTGACCCTCTCCCCCCCACACTATCAGTCAATGCGTTCCAGACCCTAACCACTGGATTGACCCTGTCTCCACCACACTCTAAGACAGTTCATTGCAGATCTTAAATAATCAATTAACCCTTCCTCCCCCTCACGCTCAGGCAATGTGCTCCAGATCCTAACCACTCGATTGTCCCTGACTCCCCGACACTCTCAGAAAGTGCATTCCAGATCCTAACCACTCGATTGACCCTGTCTCCCCCACACTCTCAGACTGTGCATTCCAGATCCTAACTACTCGATTGACACTGTCTCCCCAACACTGTCAGACAGTGCATTCCAGATCCTAACGACTCAATTGACCCTGTCTCCCCCGCACTCTCAGGCAATGTGCTCCAGACCCTAACCACTCGATTGTCCCTGTCTCCCCGATACTCTCAGTCAGTGCATTCCAGATCGTAAACACTTGATTGACACTGTCTCCCCCACACTATCAGTTAATGCGTTCCAGACCCTAACCACTGGATTGACCCTGTCTCCACCACACTCTAAGACAGTTCATTGCAGATCTTAAATAATCAATTAACCCTTCCTCCCCCTCACCCTCAGGCAATGTGCTCCAGATCCTAACCACTCGATTGACCCTGTCTCCCCGACACTCTCAGACAGTGCATTCCAGATCCTAACCACTCGATTGACCCTGTCTCCCCCACACTCTCAGACAGTTCATTCCTGATCCTAACCTCTCGATTGACCGTGCATTCCACTTCCTAACCTCTCGATTGACCCTGTCTACCCCACACGCTCAGACAGTTCATTCCAGATCCTAACTACTCGATTGACCCTGTCTCCCCCACACTCTCAGACAGTTCATTCCTGATCCTAACCTCTCGATTGACCCTGTCTACCCCACACTCTCAGACAGTTCATTCCTGATCCTAACCTCTCGATTGACCGTGCATTCCACTTCCTAACCTCTCGATTGACCCTGTCTACCCCACACGCTCAGACAGTTCATTCCAGATCCTAACTACTCGATTGACCCTGTCTCCCCCACACTCTCAGACAGTGCATTCCTGATCCTAACCACATGATTGATCCTGTCTCCACCACACTCTCAAACAGTTCATTCCAGATTCGAGCCACTCGATTGACCCTGTTCCCCCACACTCTCAGACATTGCATTCCTGTTCCTAACCAATCAATTGACCCTGTCTTCTCCGCACTCTCAGACAGTGCATTCCAGTTCCTAACCACTCGATTGACCCTGTTTTCTCCACACTCTCAGACATTGCATTCCAGAGCCTAACCACTCGATTGACCCTGTCTCCCCCAAACTATCAGAGACTGCATTCCAGATCCTAACGACTCGATTGACCCTGTCTCCCCCGCACTCTCAGGCAATGTGCTCCAGACCCTAACCACTCGATTGTCCCTGTCTCCCCGATACTCTCAGTCAGTGCATTCCAGATCGTAAACACTCGATTGACCCTCTCCCCCCCACACTATCAGTCAATGCGTTCCAGACCCTAACCACTGGATTGACCCTGTCTCCACCACACTCTAAGACAGTTCATTGCAGATCTTAAATAATCAATTAACCCTTCCTCCCCCTCACGCTCAGGCAATGTGCTCCAGATCCTAACCACTCGATTGTCCCTGACTCCCCGACACTCTCAGAAAGTGCATTCCAGATCCTAACCACTCGATTGACCCTGTCTCCCCCACACTCTCAGACTGTGCATTCCAGATCCTAACTACTCGATTGACACTGTCTCCCCAACACTGTCAGACAGTGCATTCCAGATCCTAACGACTCAATTGACCCTGTCTCCCCCGCACTCTCAGGCAATGTGCTCCAGACCCTAACCACTCGATTGTCCCTGTCTCCCCGATACTCTCAGTCAGTGCATTCCAGATCGTAAACACTTGATTGACACTGTCTCCCCCACACTATCAGTTAATGCGTTCCAGACCCTAACCACTGGATTGACCCTGTCTCCACCACACTCTAAGACAGTTCATTGCAGATCTTAAATAATCAATTAACCCTTCCTCCCCCTCACCCTCAGGCAATGTGCTCCAGATCCTAACCACTCGATTGACCCTGTCCTCCCCGACACTCTCAGACAGTGCATTCCAGATCCTAACCACTCGATTGACCCTGTCTCCCCCACACTCTCAGACAGTTCATTCCTGATCCTAACCTCTCGATTGACCGTGCATTCCACTTCCTAACCTCTCGATTGACCCTGTCTACCCCACACGCTCAGACAGTTCATTCCAGATCCTAACTACTCGATTGACCCTGTCTCCCCCACACTCTCAGACAGTTCATTCCTGATCCTAACCTCTCGATTGACCCTGTCTACCCCACACTCTCAGACAGTTCATTCCTGATCCTAACCTCTCGATTGACCGTGCATTCCACTTCCTAACCTCTCGATTGACCCTGTCTACCCCACACGCTCAGACAGTTCATTCCAGATCCTAACTACTCGATTGACCCTGTCTCCCCCACACTCTCAGACAGTGCATTCCTGATCCTAACCACATGATTGACCCTGTCTCCACCACACTCTCAAACAGTTCATTCCAGATTCGAGCCACTCGATTGACCCTGTTCCCCCACACTCTCAGACATTGCATTCCTGTTCCTAACCAATCAATTGACCCTGTCTTCTCCGCACTCTCAGACAGTGCATTCCAGTTCCTAACCACTCGATTGACCCTGTTTTCTCCACACTCTCAGACATTGCATTCCAGAGCCTAACCACTCGATTGACCCTGTCTCCCCCAAACTATCAGAGACTGCATTCCAGATCCTAACGACTCGATTGACCCTGTCTCCCCCGCACTCTCAGGCAATGTGCTCCAGACCCTAACCACTCGATTGTCCCTGTCTCCCCGATACTCTCAGTCAGTGCATTCCAGATCGTAAACACTCGATTGACCCTCTCCCCCCCACACTATCAGTCAATGCGTTCCAGACCCTAACCACTGGATTGACCCTGTCTCCACCACACTCTAAGACAGTTCATTGCAGATCTTAAATAATCAATTAACCCTTCCTCCCCCTCACGCTCAGGCAATGTGCTCCAGATCCTAACCACTCGATTGTCCCTGACTCCCCGACACTCTCAGAAAGTGCATTCCAGATCCTAACCACTCGATTGACCCTGTCTCCCCCACACTCTCAGACTGTGCATTCCAGATCCTAACTACTCGATTGACACTGTCTCCCCAACACTGTCAGGCAGTGCATTCCAGATCCTAACTACTCGATTGACCCATGTCTCCCCCACACTCTCAGAGAGTGAATTCCAGAATATAAATATTCGACTGAACCTGCCTCGCCGACAATTTCAGACAGTGCATTCCAGACCCTAACCACTCGATTGTCGCCTGTCTCCCCCACACTCTCAGACAGTGCATTCCAGACCCTAACCACTCGATTGACACAGTCTCCACCACAATCTCAGACAGTGCATTCCAGATCCTAACCACTCGATTGCGCCTGTCTCCCCCACACTCTCAGACAGTGTGTTCCAGATCCTAAAGTCTCGATTGATCATGTCTCCCCCTCAATGAGACAGTGCATTCCAGATCCTAACGACTCGATTGACCCTGTCTCCCCCGCACTCTCAGGCAATGTGCTCCAGACCCTAACCACTCGATTGTCCCTGTCTCCCCGATACTCTCAGTCAGTGCATTCCAGATCGTAAACACTCGATTGACCCTCTCCCCCCCACACTATCAGTCAATGCGTTCCAGACCCTAACCACTGGATTGACCCTGTCTCCACCACACTCTAAGACAGTTCATTGCAGATCTTAAATAATCAATTAACCCTTCCTCCCCCTCACGCTCAGGCAATGTGCTCCAGATCCTAACCACTCGATTGTCCCTGACTCCCCGACACTCTCAGAAAGTGCATTCCAGATCCTAACCACTCGATTGACCCTGTCTCCCCCACACTCTCAGACTGTGCATTCCAGATCCTAACTACTCGATTGACACTGTCTCCCCAACACTGTCAGGCAGTGCATTCCAGATCCTAACTACTCGATTGACCCATGTCTCCCCCACACTCTCAGAGAGTGAATTCCAGAATATAAATATTCGACTGAACCTGCCTCGCCGACAATTTCAGACAGTGCATTCCAGACCCTAACCACTCGATTGTCGCCTGTCTCCCCCACACTCTCAGACAGTGCATTCCAGACCCTAACCACTCGATTGACACAGTCTCCACCACAATCTCAGACAGTGCATTCCAGATCCTAACCACTCGATTGCGCCTGTCTCCCCCACACTCTCAGACAGTGTGTTCCAGATCCTAAAGTCTCGATTGATCATGTCTCCCCCTCAATGAGACAGTGCATTCCAGATCCTAACCATTCGATTGACCATGTCTCCCCCGCAATCTCAGACAGTACGTTCCAGATCCTAACCACTCGATTGAACCTGTCTCCCCCACACTCTCAGACAGTGCGTTACGGATCCTAACCACTCGATTGAAACTGTCTCCCCCACACTCTCAGACAGTGCATTCCAGATCCTAACCACTCGATTGACCCTTTCTCCCCCACACTCACAGACAGAGCGTTCCAGATCCTAACCACTCGATTGACCCTCTCTCCCCCACACTCTCAGACAGAGCGTTCCAGATCCTAACCACTCGATTGACCCTGTCTCCACCACTCTCTCAGGCAGTTCACTCCAGATCCAAACCACTCGATTGACCCTGTCTCCCCCACACTCTCAGAAAGTTCATTCCTGATCCTAACCTCTCGATTAACCGTGCATTCCACTTCCTAACCACTCGATTGACCCTGTCTCCCCCACACTCTCAGAAAGTTCATTCCTGATCCTAACCTCTCGATTAACCGTGCATTCCACTTCCTAACCACTCGATTGACCCTGTTTTCTCCACACTCTAAGACATTGCATTCCAGATACTAACCACTCGATTGACCCTGTCTCCCCCAAAATATCAGAGAGTGCATTCCAGATCCTAACCACTCGATTGACCTTGTCTCCCCGACACCCTCAGACAGTGCATTCCAGATCCTAAGTACTCAATTGACGCTCTCTCCCCACACTTTCAGACAGTTCATTCCAGATCCTAACCACTCAATTGACCCTGTCTCCCCCACACGCTCAGACAGTTCATTCCAGATCCTAACTACTCGATTGACCCTGTCTCCCCGACACTCTCAGACAGTGCATTCCTGATCCTAACCACATGATTGACACTGTCTCCCCCACACTCTCAGAGAGTGAATTCCAGAAAATAAATATTCGACTGAACCTGCCTCGCCGACAATCTCAGACAGTGCATTCCAGACCCTAACCACTCGATTGACACAGTCTCCACCATACTCCCAGACAGTGCATTCCAGATCCTAACCACTCGATTGACACAGTCTCCCCCAGACACTCAGACAGTTCATTCCAGATCCTAAATACTCGACTGACCCTGTCTAGCCCACACTCTCAGACATTGCGTTCCAGACCCTAACCACTCGATTGCGCCTGTCTCCCCCACACTCTCAGACAGTGCGTTCCAGATCCTAACCACTCGATTGACCATGTCTCCCCGACAATCTCAGACAGTGCATTCCAGATCCTAACCACTCGATTGAACCTGTCTCCTCCAAACACTCAGACAGTGCATTCCTGATCCAAACCACACGATTGAACCTTTCTCCCCCATACTCTCAGACAGAGCGTTCCAGACCCTAACCACTCGAATGAACCTGTCTCCCCCACACTCTCAGACAGTGCATTCCACATCCTAACCACTCGATTGACCCTGTCTCCCCCACACTCTCAGACAGAGAGTTGCAGATCCTAACCACTCGATTGACCCTGTCTCCACCACACTATCAGGCAATGCACTCCAGATCCTAACCACTCGATTGACCCTGTCTCCCCCACACTCTCAGACAGTGCATTCCAGTTCCTAACCACTCGATTGACCCTGTTTTCTCCACACTCTCAGACATTGCATTCCAGATCCTAACCTCTCGATTGACCCTGTCTCCCCCAAACTATCAGAGACTGCATTCCAGATCCTAACCACTCGATCGAACCTGTCTCCCCGACACCCTCAGACAGTGCATTCCAGATCCTAAGTACTAGATTGACCCTCTCTCCACCACACTCTCAGAAAGTGGATTCCAGACCCTAACCACTCGATTGAACCTGTCTCCCCCACACTCTCAGACAGTGCGTTCCAGATCCTAACCACTCGATTGACCATGTCTCCCCGACAATCTCAGACAGTGCATTCCAGATCCTAACCACTCGATTGAACCTGTCTCCTCCACAATCTCAGACAGTGCATTCCAGATCTTAACCACTCGATTGACCCTGTCTCCCCCGCACTCTCAGACAGTGCATTCCAGTTCCTAACCACTCGATTGATCTTGTTTTCTCCACACTCTCAGACATTGCATTCCAGATCCTAACCACTCGATTGACCCTGTCTCCCCGACACTCTCAGACAGTGCATTCCAGATCCTAACCACTCGATTGAACCTGTCTCCTCCACACTCTCAGACAGTGCGTTACAGATCCTAACCACTCGATTGACCCTGTCTCCCCAAAACTCTCAGACAGTGCATTCCTGATCCAAACCACACGATTGAGCCTGTCTCCACCACACTTTCAGACAGTTCATTCCAGATTCTAGCCACTCGTTTGACCCTGTCTCCCCCACACTCTCAGACAGTGCATTCCAGACCCTAACCACTCGATTGACCCTTTCTCCCCCATACTCTCAGACAGAGAGTTGCAGATCCTAACCACTCGATTGACCCTGTCTCCACCACACTATCAGGCAATGCACTCCAGATCCTAACCACTCGATTGACCCTGTCTCCCCCACACTCTCAGACAGTGCATTCCAGTTCCTAACCACTCGATTGACCCTGTTTTCTCCACACTCTCAGACATTGCACTCCAGATCCTAACCTCTCGATTGACCCTGTCTCCCCCAAACTATCAGAGAGTGCATTCCAGATCCTAACCACTCGATTGAACCTGTCTCCCCGACACCCTCAGACAGTGCTTTCCAGATCCTAAGTACTAGATTGACCCTCTCTCCCCAACACTTTCAGACAGTTCATTCCAGATCCTAACCACTCGATTGACCCTGTCTCCCCTACACGCTCAGACAGTGCATTCCTGATCCTAACCACTCGATTGACCCTGTCTCCCGCACACTCTCAGACAGTTCATTCCTGATCCTAACCACTCGATTGACCCTGTCTCCCCCACAATCTCAGACAGTTCATTCCAGATTCTAGCCACTCGATTGACCCTGTCTAGCCAACACTCTCAGACAATGCGTTCCAGACCCTAACCACTCGATTGACCCTGTCTCCCCCTCACTCTCAGACAGATAATTCCAGATCCTAAATACTCAATTGACCCTTCCTCCCCCAAATTCTCACGCAATGCGTTCCAGACCCTAACCACTCGATTGACCCTGTCTCCCCCTCACGCTCAGACAGTGCATTCCAGATCCTAAACACACGATTGACCCTGTCTCCTCCACACTCCCAGACAGTGCACTCCAGATCCTAACTTATCGATTGACCCTGTCTCCCCCACACTCTCAGAGAGTGAATTCCAGATCCTAAATATTCGACTGAACCTGCCTCGCCGACACTCTCAGACAATGCGTTCCAGACCCTAACCACTCGATTGTCGCCTGTCTCCCCAACACTCTCAGACTGTGCATTGCAGATCCTACCCACTCGATTGACACATTCTCCACCACACTCTCATACAGTGCATTCCAGATCCTAACCACTCGATTGGCCCTGTCTCCCCCACACTCTCAGACAGTTCATTCCAGATCCTAAATACTCGACTGACACTGTCTAGCCGAAACTCTCAGACAATGCTTTCCAGACCCTAACTACTCGATTACACCTGTATCCCCCACACTCTCAGACAGTGTGTTCCAGATCCTAAAGTCTCGATTGATCCTGTCTCCCCCTCACTGAGACAGTGCATTCCACATCCTAACCACTTGATTGACCATGTTTCCCCGACACTCTGAGACAAGGCATTGCAGTTCCTACAGACTTGATTGACCCTGTCTCCCCCACACTCTCAGAGAGCGCATTCCAGATCCTAACCACTCGATTGACCATGTCTCCCCCACAATCTCAGACAGTGCATTCCAGATCCGAACCACTCGATTGAACCTGTCTCCTCCACACTCTCAGACAGTGCGTTCCAGATCCTAACCACTCGATTGACACTGTCTCCCCCAAACTCTCAGGCAGCGCGTACCAGATCCTAACCACTCGATTGACCCTGTCTCCACCACACTCTCAGACAGTGCATTCCAGATCCTAACCACTCGATTGACCCTGTCTCCACCACACTCTCAGACAGTGCGTTCCAGATCCTAACCACTCGATTGACCCTGTCTCCACCACACTCTCAGACAGTCCATTCCAGATCCTAAAGACTCGATTGACCCTGTCACCCCACAATCTCAGACAGTGTATTCCAGACCCTATCCACTCGATTGACCCTGTCTCCCCCACACTCTCAGTCAATGCGTTCCAGACCCTAACCACTGGATTGACCCTGTCTCCACCACACTCTAAGGCAGTTCATTGCAGATCTTAAATAATCAATTAACCCTTCCTCCCCCTCACCCTCAGGCAATGTGCTCCAGACCCTAACCACTCGATTGTCCCTGACTCCCCGACACTCTCAGACAGTGCATTCCAGATCCTAACCACTCGATTGACCCTGTCTCCCCCACACTCTCAGACAGTTCATTCCTGATCCTACCACTCGATTGACCCTGTACCTCCAACACTCTCAGACAGTGCATTCCAGATCCTAACGACTCGATTGACCCATGTCTCCCCCACACTCTCAGAGAGCGAATTCCAGAAAATAAATATTCGACTGAACCTGCCTCGCCGACACTCTCAGACAGTGCGTTCCAGATCCTAACCACTCGATTGACCCTGTCTCCCCCACAATCTCAGGTAGTGCACTCCAGATCCTAACCACTCGATTGACTCTGTCTCCACCACACTCTCAGACAGTGCCTTCCAGATCCTAACCATTCGAATGACCCTATCTCCACCACACTCTCAGACAGAGCGTTCCAGATCCTAACCACTCGATTGACCCGGTCTCCACCACACTCTCAGACAGTGCATTCCAGATCCTAACGACTCGATTGACCCATGTCTCCCCCACACTCTCAGAGAGCGAATTCCAGAAAATAAATATTCGACTGAACCTGCCTCGCCGACACTCTCAGACAGTGCGTTCCAGATCCTAACCACTCGATTGACACAGTCTCCACCACACTCTCAGACAGTGGATTCTAGACCCTAACCACTCGATTGACCCTGTCTCCCCCACACACACAGACAGTTCATTCCAGATCCTAAATACTCGAATGACCCTGTCTCCCCCACGCTCTCAGACAATGCATTCCAGATCCTAAAGTCTCGATTGATCATGTCTCCCCCTCACTGAGACAGTGCATTCCAGATCCTAACCACTCGATTGACCCTGTCTCCCCCACACTCACAGACAGAGCGTTCCAGATCCTAACCACTCGATTGACCCTGTCTCCCCCACACTCTCAGACAGTGCACTCCAGATCCTAACCACTCGATTGACCCTGTCTCCCCCACACTCTCAGGTAGTGCACTCCAGATCCTAACCACTCGATTGACTCTGTCTCCACCACACTCTCAGACAGTGCCTTCCAGATCCTAACCATTCGAATGACCCTATCTCCACCACACTCTCAGACAGAGCGTTCCAGATCCTAACCACTCGATTGACCCGGTCTCCACCACACTCTCAGACAGTGCATTCCAGATCCTAAACATTCGATTGACCCTGTCTCCCCCACACTATCAGACAGATAATTCCAGATCCTAAATACTCGATTGAACCTCTCTCCCCCACACTCTCAGACAGTACATTCCATATCCTAACCACTTGATTAACCCTGTCTCCCACACACTCTCAGACAGTGCATTCCAGATCCTAACTACTCGATTGACCCTCTCTCCCCCACACTCTCAGACAGTGCATTCCAGATCCTAAACACACGATTGACCCTGTCTCCTCTATACTCCCAGACAGTGCATTCCAGATCCTAACTAATCGATTGACCCTGTCTCCCCCACACTCTCAGAGAGTGAATTCCAGATCCTAAATATTCGACTGAACCTGCCTCGCCGACACTCTCAGACAATGCATTCCAGACCCTAACCACTCGATTGTCGCCTGTCTCCCCAACACTCTCAGACTGTGCATTGCAGATCCTACCCACTCGATTGACACATTCTCCACCACACTCTCAGACTGCATTCCAGACCCTAACCACTCGATTGGCCCTGTCTCCCCCACACTCTCAGACAGTTCATTCCAGATCCTAAATACTCGACTGACACTGTCTAGCCGAAACTCTCAGACAATGCGTTCCAGACCCTAACTACTCGATTACACCTGTATCCCCCACACTCTAAGACAGTGTGTTCCAGATCCTAAAGTCTCGATTGATCCGGTCTCCCCCTCACTGAGACAGTGCATTCCACATCCTAACCACTTGATTGACCATGTTTCCCCGACACTCTGAGACAAGGCATTGCAGTTCCTACAGACTTGATTGACCCTGTCTCCCCCACACTCTCAGAGAGCGCATTCCAGATCCTAACCACTCGATTGACCATGTCTCCCCCACAATCTCAGACAGTGCATTCCAGATCCGAACCACTCGATTGAACCTGTCTCCTCCACACTCTCAGACAGTGCGTTCCAGATCCTAACCACTCGATTGACACTGTCTCCCCCAAACTCTCAGGCAGCGCGTACCAGATCCTAACCACTCGATTGACCCTGTCTCCCCCACACTCTCAGAGAGCGCATTCCAGATCCTAACCACTCGATTGACCATGTCTCCCCCACAATCTCAGACAGTGCATTCCAGATCCGAACCACTCGATTGAACCTGTCTCCTCCACACTCTCAGACAGTGCGTTCCAGATCCTAACCACTCGATTGACACTGTCTCCCCCAAACTCTCAGGCAGTGCATTCCAGATCCTAACCACTCGATTGACCCTGTCTCCACCACACTCTCAGACAGTGCGTTCCAGATCCTAACCACTCGATTGACCCTGTCTCCACCACACTCTCAGACAGTGCGTTCCAGATCATATCCATTCGATTGACCCTGTCTCCCACCCACTCTCAGACAGTCCATTCCAGATCCTAAAGACTCGATTGACCCTGTCACCCCACAATCTCAGACATTGTATTCCAGACCCTATCCACTCGATTGACCCTGTCTCCCCCACACTCTCAGTCAATGCCTTCCAGACCCTAACCACTGGATTGACCCTGTCTCCACCACACTCTAAGACAGTTCATTGCAGATCTTAAATAATCAATTAACCCTTCCTCCCCCTCACCCTCAGGCAATGTGCTCCAGACCCTAACCACTCGATTGACCCTGACTCCCTGACACTCTCAGACAGTGCATTCCAGATCCTAACCACTCGATTGACCCTGTCTCCCCCACACTCTCAGACAGTTCATTCCTGATCCTACCACTTGATTGACCCTGTCTCCCCCACACTCTCAGATAGTGCATTCCAGATCCTAACCACTCGATTGACCCTGTCTCCCCCACACTCTCAGACAGTGCACTCCAGATCCTAAACATTCGATTGACCCTGTCTCCCCCACACCATCAGACAGATAATTCCAGATCCTAACTACTCGATTGACCCTCTCTCCCCCACACTCTCAGACAGTGCATTCCAGATCCTAAGCACTCGATTGACCCTGTCTCCTCCACACTCCCAGACAGTGCATTCCAGACCCTAACCACTCGATTGTCGCCTGTCTCCCCAACACTCTCAGACTGTGCATTGCAGATCCTACCCACTCGATTGACACATTCTCCACCACACTCTCAGACTGCATTCCAGACCCTAACCACTCGATTGGCCCTGTCTCCCCCACACTCTCAGACAGTTCATTCCAGATCCTAAATACTCGACTGACACTGATTAGCCGAAACTCTCAGACAATGCGTTCCAGACCCTAACTACTCGATTACACCTGTATCCCCCACACTCTAAGACAGTGTGTTCCAGATCCTAAAGTCTCGATTGATCCGGTCTCCCCCTCACTGAGACAGTGCATTCCACATCCTAACCACTTGATTGACCATGTTTCCCCGACACTCTGAGACAAGGCATTGCAGTTCCTACAGACTTGATTGACCCTGTCTCCCCCACACTCTCAGAGAGCGCATTCCAGATCCTAACCACTCGATTGACCATGTCTCCCCCACAATCTCAGACAGTGCATTCCAGATCCGAACCACTCGATTGAACCTGTCTCCTCCACACTCTCAGACAGTGCGTTCCAGATCCTAACCACTCGATTGACACTGTCTCCCCCAAACTCTCAGGCAGTGCATTCCAGATCCTAACCACTCGATTGACCCTGTCTCCACCACACTCTCAGACAGTGCGTTCCAGATCCTAACCACTCGATTGACCCTGTCTCCACCACACTCTCAGACAGTGCGTTCCAGATCATATCCATTCGATTGACCCTGTCTCCCACCCACTCTCAGACAGTCCATTCCAGATCCTAAAGACTCGATTGACCCTGTCACCCCACAATCTCAGACATTGTATTCCAGACCCTATCCACTCGATTGACCCTGTCTCCCCCACACTCTCAGTCAATGCCTTCCAGACCCTAACCACTGGATTGACCCTGTCTCCACCACACTCTAAGACAGTTCATTGCAGATCTTAAATAATCAATTAACCCTTCCTCCCCCTCACCCTCAGGCAATGTGCTCCAGACCCTAACCACTCGATTGACCCTGTCTCCCCGACACTCTCAGACAGTGCATTCCAGCCCCTAACCACTCGATTGACCCTGACTCCCTGACACTCTCAGACAGTGCATTCCAGATCCTAACCACTCGATTGACCCTGTCTCCCCCACACTCTCAGACAGTTCATTCCTGATCCTACCACTTGATTGACCCTGTCTCCCCCACACTCTCAGACAGTGCATTCCAGATCCTAACCACTCGATTGACCCTGTCTCCCCCACACTCTCAGACAGTGCACTCCAGATCCTAAACATTCGATTGACCCTGTCTCCCCCACACCATCAGACAGATAATTCCAGATCCTAACTACTCGATTGACCCTCTCTCCCCCACACTCTCAGACAGTGCATTCCAGATCCTAAGCACTCGATTGACCCTGTCTCCTCCACACTCCCAGACAGTGCATTCCAGACCCTAACCACTCGATTGTCGCCTGTCTCCCCAACACTCTCAGACTGTGCATTGCAGATCCTACCCACTCGATTGACACATTCTCCACCACACTCTCAGACTGCATTCCAGACCCTAACCACTCGATTGGCCCTGTCTCCCCCACACTCTCAGACAGTTCATTCCAGATCCTAAATACTCGACTGACACTGATTAGCCGAAACTCTCAGACAATGCGTTCCAGACCCTAACTACTCAATTACACCTGATTCCCCACACTCTCAGACAGTGTGTTCCAGATCCTAAAGTCTCGATTGATCTTGTCTCCCCCTCACTGAGACAGTGCATTCCACATCCTAACCGCTTGATTGACCATGTTTCCCCAACACTCTGAGACAAGGCATTGCAGTTCCTACAGACTTGATTGACCCTGTCTCCCCCACACTCTCAGAGAGCGCATTCCAGATCCTAACCACTCGATTGACCATGTCTCCCCCACAATCTCAGACAGTGCATTCCAGATCCGAACCACTCGATTGAACCTGTCTCCTCCACACTCTCAGACAGTGCGTTCCAGATCCTAACCACTCGATTGACACTGTCTCCCCCAAACTCTCAGGCAGCGCGTACCAGATCCTAACCACTCGATTGACCCTGTCTCCACCACACTCTCACACAGTGCGTTCCAGATCATATCCATTCGATTGACCCTGTCTCCCACCCACTCTCAGACAGTCCATTCCAGATCCTAAAGACTCGATTGACCCTGTCACCCCACAATCTCAGACAGTGTATTCCAGACCCTATCCACTCGATTGACCCTGTCTCCCCCACACTCTCAGTCAATGCGTTCTAGACCCTAACCACACGATTGACCCTGTCTCCCCAACACTCTCAGACAGTGCGTTCTAGATTTTAACCACCGAATTGACCCTGTCTCCACCACACTCTCAGACAGATAATTCCAGATCCTAAACATTCGATTGACCCTGTCTCCCCCTCACTCTCAGACAGATAATTCCAGATCCTAAATACTCAATTGACCCTTCCTCCCCCAAACTCTCATGCAATGCGTTCCAGACCCTAACCAATCTATTGAACCTGTCTCCCCCTCACTCTCAGACAGTGCATTCCAGATCCTAACCACTCGATTGACCCTGTCTCCCCCACACGCTCAGACAGTGCATTCCAGATCCTAACCACTCGATTGACCCTGTCTCCCCCACACTCTCAGACAGTGCATTCCAGATCCTAAACACTCGATTGACCCTGTCTCCTCCACACTCTCAGACAGTGCATTCCAGATCCTAACTAATCGATTGACCCTGTCTCCCCCACACTCTCAGAGAGCGAATTCCAGAAAATAAATATTCGACTGAACCTGCCTCGCCGACACTCTCAGACAGTGCATTCCAGATCCTAACCACTCGATTGACACAGTCTCCACCACACTCTCAGACAGTGGATTCTAGACCCTAACCACTCGATTGACCCTGTCTCCCCCACACACACAGACAGTTCATTCCAGATCCTAAATACTCGAATGACCCTGTCTCCCCCACGCTCTCAGACAATGCATTCCAGATCCTAAAGTCTCGATTGATCATGTCTCCCCCTCACTGAGACAGTGCATTCCAGATCCTAACCACTCGATTGACCCTGTCTCCCCCACAATCTCAGACAGTGCGTTCCAGATCCGAACCACTCGATTGACCCTGTCTCCCCCACAATCTCAGACAGTGCGTTCCAGATCCTAACCACTCGATTGACCCTGTCTCCCCCACTCTCTCAGACAGTGCATTCCTTATCCTAACAAATCGCTGAGAGAATGTTTCTGCTCCAGTCTCTATTGCTGCTTTTCCCAATCCCATCAAACCTATATGCTCTCTCGTTCTCGATCCTTCCCCCAATGGGAACAGATCCTCCCTATCCACTCTGCCCAGACCACTCATGATTCTAAACATCTCGATCAAATCTCCACCCCATCTTGTCTTCTCCAAGAGTAACAGTCCAAACTTCACCAATCGATCCCTGTAACTGAAGTCCCTCATCCCTGGAACCATTCTCGTGCATCTTTACTGCTCTCTATCCAGTGGCTTCACATCTTTCCTTATGTGTGTCACCCAGAAGAGGACACAGTGCTCCAACTGAGGCCTAACTCGTGCCTTAGAAAGAGTCAACATAAACTACTTGCTCTTGTACTCTACGGCCCTGTTAATAAACGGCAGGATATGGTCATAATTAGTAAACTGAGTCTCAAAATGCCCTTCCTCCATCAACGAGTTATAGACATAATCATCCAGGGTGGTCTGAAACTGCTGTCCAACCATGAATGTACCCAGTATAATACATAGCAGTGTGAGTCAAAGCGTGTGGGACCCGATCCCCAGGCAGATTAAGTGTGTGTGTGGGACCTGTACCCCAGTGAGAGTCAGTGTGTGTGTGAGACCAGTACCCCAGTGAGAGTCAGTGTGTGTGTGTGGGACCCATACCCCAGTGAGAGTCAGAGTGTGTGGGACCCTTACCCCAGTGAGAGTCAGTGTGTGTGGGACCCGTACCCCAGTGAGAGTCAGTGTGTGTGTGGGACCCGTACCCCAGTGAGAGTCAGTGTGTGTGTGGGACCCGTACCCCAGTGAGAGTCAGTGTGTGTGTGTGGGACCGTACCCCAGTGAGGGTCAGTGTGTGTGTGGGACCCGTACCCCAGTGAGAGTCAGTGTGTGTGTGAGTGGGACACGTACCCTAGTTAGAGTCAGTGTGTGTGTGTGTGTGTGGGACCCGTACCCCAGTGAGAGTCAGTGTGTGTTTGGGAACCGTACCCCAGTGAGAGTCAGTGTGTGTGTGTGGGACCCGTACCCCAGTGAGAGTCAGTGTGTGTGTGTGGGACCCGTACCCCAGTGAGAGTCAGTGTGTGTGTGGGACCCGTACCCCAGTGAGAGTCAGTGTGTGTGTGGGACCCGTACACCAGTGAGAGTCAGTGTGTGTGTGTGTGGGACCTGTACCCCAGTGAGAGTCAGTGTGTGTGTGGGACCTGTACCCCAGTGAGAGTCAGTGTGTGTGTGTGGGACCCGTACCCCAGTGAGAGTCAGTGTGTGTGTGTGTGGGACCTGTACCCCAGTGAGAGTCAGTGTGTGTGGGACCCTTACCCCAGTGAGAGTCAGTGTGTGTGTGGGACCCGTACCCCACTGAGAGTCAGTGTGTGTGTGTGGGACCCGTACCCCAGTGAGAGTCAGTGTGTGTGTGGGACCCGTACCCCAGTGAGAGTCAGTGTGTGTGTGTGTGGGACCCGTACCCCAGTTAGAGTCAGTGTGTGTGTGTGTGGGACCCGTACCCCAGTGAGAGTCAGTGTGTGTGTGTGTGTGGGACCCGTACCCCAGTTAGAGTCAGTTTGCGTGTGTGGGACCCGTACTCCAGTGAGAGTCAGTGTGTGTGTGGGACCCGTACTCCAGTGAGAGTCAGTGTGTGTGTGTGTGTGGGACCCGTACCCCAGTGAGAGTCAGTGTGTGTGTGGGACCCATACCCCAGTGAGAGTCAGTGTGTGTGTGTGTGGGACCCGTACCCCAGTGAGAGTCAGTGTGTGTGTGTGTGTGGGACCCATACCCCAGTGAGAGTCAGTGTGTGTGTGTGTGGGACACGTACCCCAGTGAGAGTCAGTGTGTGTGTGTGGGACCCGTACCCCAGTGAGAGTCAGTTTGTGTGTGTGTGGGACCCGTACCCCAGTGAGAGTCAGTGTGTGTGTGTGTGTGGGACCCATACCCCAGTGAGAGTCAGTGTGTGTGTGGGACCCGTACCCCAGTGAGAGTCAGTGTGTGTGTGTGTGTGGGACCCATACCCCAGTGAGAGTCAGTGTGTGTGTGTGTGGGACACGTACCCCAGTGAGAGTCAGTGTGTGTGTGTGTGGGACCCGATCCCCAGTGAGAGTCAGTGTGTGTGTGTGGTACCCGTACCCCAGTGAGAGTCAGTGTGCGTGTGGGACCCGTACCCCAGTGAGAGTCAGTTTGTGTGTGGGACCTGTATCCCAGTGAGAGTCAGTGTGTGTGTGTGTGTGTGTGGGACCCGTATCCCAGTGAGAGTCAGTGTGTGTGTGTGTCTGTGTGTGGGACCCGTACCCCAGTGAGAGTCAGTGTGTGTGTGGGACCCGTACCCCAGTGAGAGTCAGTGTGTGTGTGTGTGGGACCCTTATCCCAGTGAGAGTCAGTGTGTGTGTATGTGTGTGCGGGACCCGTATCCCAGTGAGAGTCAGTGTATGTGTGTGTGGGACCCGTACCCCAGTGAGAGTCAGTTTGTGTTTGTGTGTGGGACCCGTACCCCAGTGAGAGTCAGTGTGTGTGTGGGACCCGTACCCCAGTGAGAGTCAGTGTGCTTGTGGGACCCGTACCCCAGTGAGAGTCAGTGTGTGTGTGGAACCCGTACCCCAGTGAGATTCAGTGTGTGTGTGGGACCCGTACCCCAGTGAGAATCAGAGTGTGTGTGGGACCCGTACCCCAGTGTGAGTCAGTGTCTGTGTGGGACCCGTACCCCAGTGAGAGTCAGTGTGTGTGTTTGTGTGTGGTACCCGGACACCAGTGAGAGTCAGCGTGTGTGTGGGACCCGTACACCAGTGAGAGTCAGTGTGTGTGTGTGTGTGGGACCCGTACCCCAGTGAGAGTCAGTGTGTGTGTGTGTGGGACCCGTACACCAGTGAGAGTCATTGTGTGTGTGTGTGTGGGACCCGTACCCCAGTGAGAATCAGAGTGTGTGTGGGACCCGATCCCCAGTGAGAGTCAGTGTGTGTGTGTGGTACCCGTACCCCAGTGAGAGTCAGTTTGTGTGTGGGACCTGTATCCCAGTGAGAGTCAGTGTGTGTGTGTGTGTGTGTGGGACCCGTATCCCAGTGAGAGTCAGTGTGTGTGTGTGTCTGTGTGTGGGACCCGTACCCCAGTGAGAGTCAGTGTGTGTGTGGGACCCGTACCCCAGTGAGAGTCAGTGTGTGTGTGTGTGGGACCCTTATCCCAGTGAGAGTCAGTGTGTGTGTATGTGTGTGCGGGACCCGTATCCCAGTGAGAGTCAGTGTATGTGTGTGTGGGACCCGTACCCCAGTGAGAGTCAGTTTGTGTTTGTGTGTGGGACCCGTACCCCAGTGAGAGTCAGTGTGTGTGTGGGACCCGTACCCCAGTGAGAGTCAGTGTGCTTGTGGGACCCGTACCCCAGTGAGAGTCAGTGTGTGTGTGGAACCCGTACCCCAGTGAGATTCAGTGTGTGTGTGGGACCCGTACCCCAGTGAGAATCAGAGTGTGTGTGGGACCCGTACCCCAGTGTGAGTCAGTGTCTGTGTGGGACCCGTACCCCAGTGAGAGTCAGTGTGTGTGTTTGTGTGTGGTACCCGGACACCAGTGAGAGTCAGCGTGTGTGTGGGACCCGTACACCAGTGAGAGTCAGTGTGTGTGTGTGTGTGGGACCCGTACCCCAGTGAGAGTCAGTGTGTGTGTGTGTGGGACCCGTACACCAGTGAGAGTCATTGTGTGTGTGTGTGTGGGACCCGTACCCCAGTGAGAATCAGAGTGTGTGTGGGACCCGTACCCCAGTGAGAGTCAGTGTGTGTGTGTGTGGGACCCGTACCCCAGTGAGAGTCAGTGTGTGTGTGTGTGGGACCCGTACCCCAGTGAGAGTCAGTGTGTGTGTGTGTGGGACCCGTACCCCAGTGAGAGTCAGTGTGTGTGTGTGTGTGTGGGACCTGTGCCCCAGTAAGAATCAGTGTGTGTGTGGAACCCGTACCCCATTGATAATCAGTGTGTGTGTGTGTGGGACCCGTACCCCAGTGAGAGTCAGTGTGTGTGTGGGACTCGTACCCCAGTGAGAGTCACTGTGTGTGTGGGACCCGTACCCCAGTGAGAGTCAGTGTGTGTGTGTGTGTTGGACCCGTACCCCAGTGAGAGTCAGTGTGTGTGTGTGTGTGGGACCCATACCCCAGTGAGAGTCAGTGTGTGTGTGTGTGTGTGGGACCCGCACCCCAGTGAGAGTCAGTGTGTGTGTGTGGGACAAGTACCACCGTGAGAGTCAGTGTGTGTGTGTGTGGGACCCGTACCCCAGTGAGAGTCAGTGTGTGTGTGTGTGGGACCCGTACCCCAGTGAGATTCAGTGTGTGTGTGGGACCCGTACCCCAGTGAGAGTCAGTGTGTGTGTGTGTGTGGGACCCGTACCCCAGTGAGAGTCAGTGTGTGTGTGTGGGACCCATATCCCAGTGAGAATCAGTTTGTGTGTGTGTGTGGGACCCGTACCCCAGTGAGAGTCAGTGTGTGTGTGTGTGTGGGACCTGTACCCCAGTAAGAATCAGTGTGTGTGTGGAACCCGTACCCCATTGATAATCAGTGTGTGTGTGTGTGGGACCCGTACCCCAGTGAGAGTCAGTGTGTGTGTGGGACTCGTACCCCAGTGAGAGTCACTGTGTGTGTGGGACCCGTACCCCAGTGAGAGTCAGTGTGTGTGTGTGTGTGGGACCCGTACCCCAGTGAGAGTCACTCTGTGTGTGTGTGGGACCCGTACCCCAGTGAGAGTCAGTGTGTCTGTGCGTGGGACCCATAACCCAGTGAGAGTCAGTGTGTGTGTGTGTGGGTCCCATACCCCAGTGAGAGACAGTGTGTTTGTATGTGTGGGACCCGTACCCCAGTGAGAGTCAGTGTGTGTTTGTGTGTGTGGGACTCATACCCCAGTGAGAGTCAGTGTGTGTGTGGAACCCGTACCCCAGTGAGAGTCAGTGTGTGTGTGTGTGTGTGTGGGACCCGTACGCCAGTGAGAGTCTGTGTGTGTGTGTGTGGAACCCGTACCCCAGTGAGAGTCAGTGTGTGTGTGTATGTGGGACCCGTACCCCAGTGAGAGTCTGTGTGTGTGTGTGTGGGACCCGTACCCCAGTGAGAGTCAGTGTGTGTGTGTGTGGGACCCGTACCCCAGTGATAGTCAGTGTGTGTGTGTGTGGGACCCGTACCCCAGTGAGAGTCAGTGTGCGTTTGTGGGACCCGTACCCCAGTGAGAGTCAGTGTGTGTGTGTGTGGGACACGTACCCCAGTGAGAGTCAGTGTGTGTGTGTGTGGTTCCCGTACCCCAGTGAGAGTCAGTGTGTGTGTAGGACCTTTATCCAGTGAGAGTCAGTGTGTGTGTGGGACCCGTAACCCTGTGACAGTCAGTGTGTGTGTGTGGGACCCGTAACCCTGTGACAGTCAGTGTGTGTGTGGGACCCGTAACCCAATGAGAGTCAGCGTGTGTGTGTGTGGGACCCGTAACCCTGTGACAGTCAATGTGTGTGTGTGTTATCACCCTTTCCCAGTGAGATTCAGTGTTTCTGTGTGTGGGTCCCGTACCCCAATGAGAGTGAGTGTGTGTGTATTTGGGACCCGTATCCCAGTGAGAGTCAGTGTGTGTTTGGGACCCGTACCCCAGTGAGAGTCAGTGTGTGTGTTTGGGACCCGTCCCCCAGTGAGAGTCAGTGTGTGTGTGGTGTGGGACCCGTACCCCAGTGAGAGTCAGTGTGTGTGTTTGGGACCCGTACACCAGTGAGATTCACTGTGTGTATGTGGGACCCGTACCCCAGTGGGAGTCAGTGTCTGTGTGTGTGTGGGACCCGTACCCCAGTGAGAGTCAGTGTGTGTGTGTGTGGGACCCGTACCCCAGTGAGAGTCAGTGTGTGTGTGTGTGTGGGACCCGTACCCCAGTGAGCGTCAGTGTATGTGGGACCCGTACCCCAGTGAGAGTCAGTGTGTGTGTGGGACCCGTACCCCAGTGAGAGTCAGTGTGTGTGTGGGACCCGTACCCCAGTGAGAGTCAGTGTGTGTGTGTGTGGGACCCGTACCCGAGTGAGAGTCAGTGTGTGTTTGTGTGGGACCCGTACCCGAGTGAGAGTCAGTGTGTGTGTGGGTCCCGTACCCCAGTGAGAGTCAGTTTGTGTGTTTGGGACCCGTACCCGAGTGAGAGTCAGTGTTTGTTTGGGACCCGTACCCCTGTGAGAGTCAGTGTGTGTGGGACCCGTATGCCAGTGAGAGTCAGTGTGTGTGTTTGGGACCCGTATCCCAGTGAGAGTCAGTGTGTGTGTTTGGGACCCGTACACCAGTGAGAGTCACTGTGTGTATGTGGGACCCGTACCCCAGTGGGAGTCAGTGTGTGTGTGTGTGTGGGACCCTTACCCCAAGGAGAGTTAGTGTGTGCGTGTGGGAACCGTACCCCAGTGAGAGTCAGTGTGTGTGTGTGTGGGACCCGTACCCCAGTGAGAGTCAGTGTGTGTGTGGGATCTTTACCCCAGTGAGATTCAGTTTGTGTTTGTGGGACCCGTACCCCAGTGAGAGTCACTGTGTGTGTGTGAGTGTGGGACCCGTACCCCAGTGAGAGTCAGTGTGTGTGTGGGATCTTTACCCCAGTGAGATTCAGTTTGTGTTTGTGGGACCCATACACCAGTGAGAGTCAGTGTGTGTGTGAGTGTGGGACCCGTACCCCAGTGAGAGTCAGTGTGTGTGTGGGACCCGTGCCCCAGTGAGAGACAGTGTGTGTGTATGTGGGACCCGTACCCCAGTGAGAGTCAGTGTGTGTGTGCGACCCGTACCCCAGTGAGAGTCAGTGTGTGTGTGCGACCCATACCCCAGTGAGAGTCAGTGTGTGTGAGGGACCCGTGCCCCAGTGAGAGACAGTGTGTGTGTATGTGGGACCCGTACCCCAGTGAGAGTCAGTGTGTGTGTGCGACCCGTACCCCAGTGAGAGTCAGTGTGTGTGTGCGACCCATACCCCAGTGAGAGTCAGTGTGTGTGAGGGACCCGTGCCCCAGTGAGAGACAGTGTGTGTGTGTGACCTGTATCCAGTGAGAGTCAGTGTGTGTGTGGGACCCGTAACACTGTGACAGTCAGTGAGTGTGTGTGTGGGACCTGTCACCCAGTGAGAGTCAGTGTGTGTGTGTGTGTGTGGGACCCGTAACCCTGTGACAGTCAGTGTGTGTGTGTGTTATCACCCTTCCCCAGTGAGATTCAGTGTTTCTGTGTGTGGGTCCCGTACCCCAGTGAGAGTCAGTGTGTGTGTGTGTGTGGGACCCGTACCCCAGTGAGAGTCAGAGTGTTTGTGTGTGTGTTGGACCCGTGCCCCAGTGAGAGCCAGTGCGTGTGTGTGTGTGTGTGTGGGACCCGTACCCCAGTGAGAGTCAGTGTGTGTGGGGACATGTACCCGAGTGAGAGTCAGTGTGTGTGTGTGGGACCCGTACCCCAGTGAGAGTCAGTGTGTGTGTGGGACCCGTACCCCAGTGAGAGTCAGTGTGAGTGTGGGAGCCGTACTCCAGTGAGAGTCAGTGTGTGTGTGGGACCCATACCCCAGTGAGAGTCAGTGTGTGTGTGTGGGACCCGTACCCCAGTGAGAGTCAGTGTGTGTGTGGGACCCGTACCCCAGTGAGAGTCAGTATCTGTGTGGGAGCCGTACCCCAGTGAGAGTCAGTGTGTGTGTGTGAGAAACTTTCCCCAGTGAGATTCAGAGTGTGTGTGGGAAACTTTCCCCAGTGAGAGTCAGTGTGTGTGGGAAACTTTCCCCAGTGAGAGTCAGTGTGTGTGTGTGGGACCCATACCCCAGTGAGAGTCAGTGTGTGTGTGGGACCCGTACACCAGTGAGAGTCAGTGTGTGTGTGGGACCCGTACCCGAGTGAGAGTCAGTGTGTGTGTGTGTGTGTGTCCCGTACCCCAGTGAGAGTCAGTGTGTGTGTGTGGGACCCATAACCCAGTGAGAGTCAGTGTGTGTGTGTGTGGGACCCGTACCCCAGTGAGAGTCAGTGTGTGTGTGTGTGGGACCCGTACCCCAGTGAGAGTCAGTGTGTGTGTGTGTGGGACCCGTACCCCAGTGAGAGTCAGTGTGTGTGTGGGACCCGTACCCCAGTGAGAGTCTTTGTTTGTTTGGGACCCGTACCCCAGTGAGTGTCAGAGTGTGTGTTTGGCACCCGTACCCCAGTGAGAGTCAGTGTGTGTATGTGGGAACCGTACTCCAGTGAGAGTCAGTGTGTGTGTGGGACCCATACCCCAGTGAGAGTCAGTGCGTGTGTGTGTGGGACCCGTACCCCAGTGAGAGTCAGTGTGTGTGTGTGGGACCCATACCCCAGTGAGAGTCAGTGTGTGTTTGTGTGTGGGACCCGGACCCCAGTGAGAGTCAGTGTCTGTGTGGGACCCGTACCCCAGTGAGAGTCAGTGTGTGTGTGTGTGTGGGACCCGTACCCCAGTGAGAGTCAGTGTGTGTGTGTGTGGGAACCGTACCCCAGTGAGAGTCAGTGTGTGTGTGTGTGGGAACCGTACCCCAGTGAGAGTCAGTTTGTGAGTGGGACCCGTACCACAGTGAGTGTCAGTGTCTGTGTGTGTGTGTTGGACCTGGACCCAAGTGAGAGTCATTGTGTGTGTTTGAGGGACCGGTAACCCAGTGAGAGTCAGTGTGTGTGTGGGACCCGTACCCCAGTGAGAGTCAGTGTGTGTGTGTGTGGGACCCGTACCCCAGTGAGAGTCAGTGTGTTTGTGTGTGTGTTGGACCCGTGCCCCAGTGAGAGTCAGTGTGTGTGGGGACATGTACCCGAGTGAGAGTCAGTGTGTGTGTGTGTGGGAACCGTACCCCAGTGAGAGACAGTGTGTGTGTGTGGGACCCGTACCCCAGTGAGAGTCAGTGTGTGTGTGGGACCCGTACCCCAGTGAGAGTCAGTGTGAGTGTGGGACCCGTACCACAGTGAGAGTCAGTGTGTGTGTGGGAGCCGTACCCCAGTGAGAGTCAGTGTGTGTGTGGGACCCATACCCCAGTGAGAGTCAGTGTGTGTGTGTGGGACCCGTACCCCAGTGAGAGTCAGTGTGTGTGTGGGACCCGTACCCCAGTGAGAGTCAGTATCTGTGTGGGAGCCGTACCCCAGTGAGATTCAGTGTGTGAGTGTGAGAAACTTTCCCCAGTGAGATTCAGAGTGTGTGTGGGAAACTTTCCCCAGTGAGAGTCAGTGTGTGTGTGGGACCCATACACCAGGTAGAGTCAGTGTGTGTGTGGGACCCGTACCCCAGTGAGAGTCAGTGTGAGTGTGGGACCCGTACCCCAGTGAGAGTCAGTGTGAGTGTGGGAGCCGTACTCCAGTGAGAGTCAGTGTGTGTGTGGGACCCATACCCCAGTGAGAGTCAGTGTGTGTGTGTGGGACCCGTACCCCAGTGAGAGTCAGTGTGTGTGTGGGACCCGTACCCCAGTGAGAGTCAGTATCTGTGTGGGAGCCGTACCCCAGTGAGAGTCAGTGTGTGTGTGTGAGAAACTTTCCCCAGTGAGATTCAGAGTGTGTGTGGGAAACTTTCCCCAGTGAGAGTCAGTGTGTGTGTGTGGGACCCATACCCCAGTGAGAGTCAGTGTGTGTGTGGGACCCGTACACCAGTGAGAGTCAGTGTGTGTGTGGGACCCGTACCCGAGTGAGAGTCAGTGTGTGTGTGTGTGTGTGTCCCGTACCCCAGTGAGAGTCAGTGTGTGTGTGTGGGACCCATAACCCAGTGAGAGTCAGTGTGTGTGTGTGTGGGACCCGTACCCCAGTGAGAGTCAGTGTGTGTGTGTGTGGGACCCGTACCCCAGTGAGAGTCAGTGTGTGTGTGTGTGGGACCCGTACCCCAGTGAGAGTCAGTGTGTGTGTGGGACCCGTACCCCAGTGAGAGTCTTTGTTTGTTTGGGACCCGTACCCCAGTGAGTGTCAGAGTGTGTGTTTGGCACCCGTACCCCAGTGAGAGTCAGTGTGTGTATGTGGGAACCGTACTCCAGTGAGAGTCAGTGTGTGTGTGGGACCCATACCCCAGTGAGAGTCAGTGCGTGTGTGTGTGGGACCCGTACCCCAGTGAGAGTCAGTGTGTGTGTGTGGGACCCATACCCCAGTGAGAGTCAGTGTGTGTTTGTGTGTGGGACCCGGACCCCAGTGAGAGTCAGTGTGTGTGTGGGACCCGTACCCCAGTGAGAGTCAGTGTGTGTGTGTGTGTGGGACCCGTACCCCAGTGAGAGTCAGTGTGTGTGTGTGTGGGAACCGTACCCCAGTGAGAGTCAGTGTGTGTGTGTGTGGGAACCGTACCCCAGTGAGAGTCAGTTTGTGAGTGGGACCCGTACCACAGTGAGTGTCAGTGTCTGTGTGTGTGTGTTGGACATGGACCCAAGTGAGAGTCATTGTGTGTGTTTGAGGGACCGGTAACCCAGTGAGAGTCAGTGTGTGTGTGGGACCCGTACCCCAGTGAGAGTCAGTGTGTGTGTGTGTGGGACCCGTACCCCAGTGAGAGTCAGTGTGTTTGTGTGTGTGTTGGACCCGTGCCCCAGTGAGAGTCAGTGTGTGTGGGGACATGTACCCGAGTGAGAGTCAGTGTGTGTGTGTGTGGGAACCGTACCCCAGTGAGAGACAGTGTGTGTGTGTGGGACCCGTACCCCAGTGAGAGTCAGTGTGTGTGTGGGACCCGTACCCCAGTGAGAGTCAGTGTGAGTGTGGGACCCGTACCACAGTGAGAGTCAGTGTGTGTGTGGGAGCCGTACCCCAGTGAGAGTCAGTGTGTGTGTGGGACCCATACCCCAGTGAGAGTCAGTGTGTGTGTGTGGGACCCGTACCCCAGTGAGAGTCAGTGTGTGTGTGGGACCCGTACCCCAGTGAGAGTCAGTATCTGTGTGGGACCCGGACCCCAGTGAGAGTCAGTGTGTGTGTGTGAGAAACTTTCCCCAGTGAGATTCAGAGTGTGTGTGGGAAACTTTCCCCAGTGAGAGTCAGTGTGTGTGGGACCCATACACCAGGTAGAGTCAGTGTGTGTGTGGGACACCTACCCCACTGAGCGTCAGTGTGTGTGTGTGAGACCCGTAACCCAGTGAGAGTCACTGTGTGTTTGTGGGACCCGTACCCCAGTGAGAGTCAGTGTGTGTGTGCGTGTGGGACCTGTACCCCAGGCAAAGTTAGTGTGTGTGTGTGTGTGGGACCCGTACCCCAGTGAGAGTCAGTGTGTGAGTGTGTGAGGGCCTTACCCCAGTGAGAGTCAGTGTGTTTGTGTGTGTGTGTGTGTGGGACCCGTACCCCAGTGAGAGTCAGGGTGTGTGTGTGTGTGGGACCCGTACCCCAGTGAGAGTCAGTGTGTGAGTGTGGGACCCGTACCCCAGTTAGAGTCAGTGTGTGTGTACGTGTGGCACCTGTACCCCAGGGAGAGTTAGTGTGTGCGTGTGTGTGGGAACCTTAACCCAGTGAGAGTTAGTGTGTGTGTGTGGGACCCGTACCCCAGTGAGAGTCAGTGTGTGTGTGTGGGACCCGTAACCCAGTGAGAGTCAGTGTGTGTATGTGGGACCCATACCCCAGTGAGAGTCAGTGTGTGTGTGTGGGACCCATACCCCAGTGAGAGTCAGTGTGTGTGTGGGACCCGTACACCAGTGAGAGTCAGTGTGTGTGTGGGACCCGTACCCGAGTGAGAGTCAGTGTGTGTGTGTGTGTGTGTCCCGTACCCCAGTGAGAGTCAGTGTGTGTGTGTGGGACCCATAACCCAGTGAGAGTCAGTGTGTGTGTGTGTGGGACCCGTACCCCAGTGAGAGTCAGTGTGTGTGTGTGTGGGACCCGTACCCCAGTGAGAGTCAGTGTGTGTGTGTGTGGGACCCGTACCCCAGTGAGAGTCAGTGTGTGTGTGGGACCCGTACCCCAGTGAGAGTCTTTGTTTGTTTGGGACCCGTACCCCAGTGAGTGTCAGAGTGTGTGTTTGGCAACCGTACCCCAGTGAGAGTCAGTGTGTGTGTTTGGGATCCATATGCCAGTGAGAGTCAGTGTGTGTATGTGGGAACCGTACTCCAGTGAGAGTCAGTGTGTGTGTGTGTGGGACCCGTACCCCAGTGAGAGTCAGTGCGTGTGTGTGTGGGACCCGTACCACAGTGAGAGTCATTGTGTGTGTGTGTGGGACCCATACCCCAGTGAGAGTCAGTGTGTGTTTGTGTGTGGGACCCGTACCCCAGTGAGAGTCATTGTGTGTGTGTGTGGGACCCGTACCCCAGTGAGAGTCAGTGTGTGTGTGAGTGGGACCCGGACCCCAGTGAGAGTCAGTGTGTGTTTTTGGAACCCGTACCCCAGTGAGAGTCAGTGTGTGTGTGTGTGTGGGACCCGTACCCCAGTGAGAGTCAGTGTGTGTGTGTGTGGGAACCGTACCCCAGTGAGAGTCAGTTTGTGAGTGGGACCCGTACCACAGTGAGTGTCAGTGTGTGTGTGTGTATGTTGGACCTGGACCAAAGTGAGAGTCATTGTGTGTGTTTGAGGGACCGGTAACCCAGTGAGAGTCAGTGTGTGTGTGTGTGGGACCCGTACCCCAGTGAGAGTCAGTGTGTGTGTGTGTGGGACCCGTACCCCAGTGAGAGTCAGTGTGTGTGTGTGTGGGACCCGTACCCCAGTGAGAGTCAGTGTGTGTGTGTGTGGGACCCGTACCCCAGTGAGAGTCAGTGTGTGTGTGTGTGGGACCCGTACCCCAGTGAGAGTCAGTGTGTTTGTGTGTGTGTTGGACCCGTGCCCCAGTGAGAGTCAGTCTGTGTGGGGACATGTACCCGAGTGAGAGTCAGTGTGTGTGTGTGTGGGAACCGTACCCCAGTGAGAGTCAGTGTGTGTGTGGGACCCATACCCCAGTGAGAGTCAGTGTGTGTGTGTGGGACCCGTACCCCAGTGAGAGTCAGTGTGTGTGTGGGACCCGTACCCCAGTGAGAGTCAGTGTGTGTGTGTGTGGGACCCGTACCCCAGTGAGAGTCAGTGTGTGTGTGTGTGGGACCCGTACCCCAGTGAGAGTCAGTGTGTGTGTGTGTGGGACCCGTACCCCAGTGAGAGTCAGTGTGTGTGTGTGTGGGACCCGTACCCCAGTGAGAGTCAGTGTGTTTGTGTGTGTGTTGGACCCGTGCCCCAGTGAGAGTCAGTCTGTGTGGGGACATGTACCCGAGTGAGAGTCAGTGTGTGTGTGTGTGGGAACCGTACCCCAGTGAGAGTCAGTGTGTGTGTGGGACCCATACCCCAGTGAGAGTCAGTGTGTGTGTGTGGGACCCGTACCCCAGTGAGAGTCAGTGTGTGTGTGGGACCCGTACCCCAGTGAGAGTCAGTATCTGTGTGGGAGCCGTACCCCAGTGAGATTCAGTGTGTGAGTGTGAGAAACTTTCCCCAGTGAGATTCAGAGTGTGTGTGGGAAACTTTCCCCAGTGAGAGTCAGTGTGTGTGTGGGACCCATACACCAGGTAGAGTCAGTGTGTGTGTGTGGGACCCCTACCCCACTGAGCGTCAGTGTGTGTGTGTGAGACCCGTAACCCAGTGAGAGTCACTGTGTGTTTGTGGGACCCGTACCCCAGTGAGAGTCAGTGTGTGTGTGCGTGTGGGACCTGTACCCCAGGCAAAGTTAGTGTGTGTGTGTGTGTGGGACCCGTACCACAGTGAGAGTCAGTGTGTGAGTGTGTGAGGGCCTTACACCAGTGAGAGTCAGTGTGTTTGTGTGTGTGTGTGTGTGGGACCCGTACCCCAGTGAGAGTCAGGGTGTGTGTGTGTGTGGGACCCGTACCCCAGTGAGAGTCAGTGTGTGAGTGTGGGACCCGTACCCCAGTGAGAGTCAGTGTGTGTGTGGGACCCGTACCCCAGTGAGAGTCAGTGTGTGTGTGGGACCCGTACCCGAGTGAGAGTCAGTGTGTGTGTGTGTGTGTGTCCCGTACCCCAGTGAGAGTCAGTGTGTGTGTGTGGGACCCATAACCCAGTGAGAGTCAGTGTGTGTGTGTGTGGGACCCGTACCCCAGTGAGAGTCAGTGTGTGTGTGTGGGACCCGTACCCCAGTGAGAGTCAGTGTGTGTATGTGGGACCCGTACCCCAGTGAGAGTCAGTGTGTGTGTGTGTGGGACCCGTACCCCAGTGAGAGTCAGTGTGTGTGTGGGACCCGTACCCCAGTGAGAGTCAGTGTGTGTGTGTGGGACCCATACCCCAGTGAGAGTCAGTGTGTGTGTGGGACCCGTACCCCAGTGAGAGTCAGTGTGTGTGTGGGACCCGTACCCGAGTGAGAGTCAGTGTGTGTGTGTGTGTGTGTCCCGTACCCCAGTGAGAGTCAGTGTGTGTGTGTGGGACCCATAACCCAGTGAGAGTCAGTGTGTGTGTGTGTGGGACCCGTACCCCAGTGAGAGTCAGTGTGTGTGTGTGTGGGACCCGTACCCCAGTGAGAGTCAGTGTGTGTGTGTGTGGGACCCGTACCCCAGTGAGAGTCAGTGTGTGTGTGGGACCCGTACCCCAGTGAGAGTCTTTGTTTGTTTGGGACCCGTACCCCAGTGAGTGTCAGAGTGTGTGTTTGGCACCCGTACCCCAGTGAGAGTCAGTGTGTGTGTTTGGGATCCATATGCCAGTGAGAGTCAGTGTGTGTGTGTGGGAACCGTACTCCAGTGAGAGTCAGTGTGTGTGGGACCCATACCCCAGTGAGAGTCAGTGCGTGTGTGTGTGGGACCCGTACCCCAGTGAGAGTCATTGTGTGTGTGTGTGGGACCCATACCCCAGTGAGAGTCAGTGTGTGTTTGTGTGTGGGACCCGGACCCCAGTGAGAGTCAGTGTGTGTGTGTGTGGGAACCGTACCCCAGTGAGAGTCAGTTTGTGAGTGGGACCCGTACCACAGTGAGTGTCAGTGTGTGTGTGTGTGTGGGACCCGTACCCCAGTGAGAGTCAGTTTGTGTGTGGGACCCGTACCCCAGTGAGAGTCAGTATCTGTGTGGGACCCGTACCCCAGTGAGATTCAGTGTGCGTGTGTGTGTGGGAAACTTTCCCCAGTGAGAGTCAGTGTGTGTGTGGGACCCGTACCACAATGAGAGTCAGTGTGTGTGTGTGTGTGTTGGACCTGGACCCAAGTGAGAGTCAGTGTGTGTGTTTGAGGGACCGGTAACCCAGTGAGAGTCAGTGTGTGTGTGGGACCCGTACCCCAGTGAGAGTCAGTGTGTGTGTGGGACCCGTACCCCAGTGAGAGTCAGTGTGTGTGTGGGACCCGTACCCCAGTGAGAGTCAGTGTGTGTGTGGGACCCGTACACCAGTGAGAGTCAGTGTGTGTGTGTGTGTGTGTCCCGTACCCCAGTGAGAGTCAGTGTGTGTGTGTGGGACCCATAACCCAGTGAGAGTCAGTGTGTGTGTGTGTGGGACCCGTACCCCAGTGAGAGTCAGTGTGTGTGTGTGGGACCCTTAACCCAGTGAGAGTCAGTGTGTGTATGTGGGACCCATACCCCAGTGAGAGTCAGTGTGTGTGTGTGGGACCCATACCCCAGTGAGAGTCAGTGTGTGTGTGGGACCCGTACCCCAGTGAGAGTCAGTGTGTGTGTGGGACCCGTACCCGAGTGAGAGTCAGTGTGTGTGTGTGTGTGTGTCCCGTACCCCAGTGAGAGTCAGTGTGTGTGTGTGGGACCCATAACCCAGTGAGAGTCAGTGTGTGTGTGTGTGGGACCCGTACCCCAGTGAGAGTCAGTGTGTGTGTGTGTGGGACCCGTACCCCAGTGAGAGTCAGTGTGTGTGTGAGGAACCAGAACCCCAGTGAGTGTCAGTGTGTGTGTGTGGGGGACCCGTACCCCAGTGAGTGTCTGTGCGTGTGTGTGGGACCCATACTCCAGTGAGAGTCTTTGTTTGTTTGGGACCCGTACCCCAGTGAGTGTCAGAGTGTGTGTTTGGCACCCGTACCCCAGTGAGAGTCAGTGTGTGTGTTTGGGATCCATATGCCAGTGAGAGTCAGTGTGTGTATGTGGGAACCGTACTCCAGTGAGAGTCAGTGTGTGTGGGACCCATACCCCAGTGAGAGTCAGTGCGTGTGTGTGTGGGACCCGTACCCCAGTGAGAGTCATTGTGTGTGTGTGTGGGACCCATACCCCAGTGAGAGTCAGTGTGTGTTTGTGTGTGGGACCCGGACCCCAGTGAGAGTCAGTGTGTGTGTGTGTGGGAACCGTACCCCAGTGAGAGTCAGTTTGTGAGTGGGACCCGTACCACAGTGAGTGTCAGTGTGTGTGTGTGTGTGGGACCCGTACCCCAGTGAGAGTCAGTTTGTGTGTGGGACCCGTACCCCAGTGAGAATCAGTATCTGTGTGGGACCCGTACCCCAGTGAGATTCAGTGTGTGTGTACGTGTGGGAAACTTTCCCCAGTGAGATTCAGTGTGCGTGTGTGTGTGGGAAACTTTCCCCAGTGAGAGTCAGTGTGTGTGTGGGACCCGTACCACAATGAGAGTCAGTGTGTGTGTGTGTGTGTTGGACCTGGACCCAAGTGAGAGTCAGTGTGTGTGTTTGAGGGACCGGTAACCCAGTGAGAGTCAGTGTGTGTGTGGGACCCGTACCCCAGTGAGAGTCAGTGTGTGTGTGTGTTTGAGGGACCGGTAACCCAGTGAGAGTCAGTGTGTGTGTGGGACCCGTACCCCAGTGAGAGTCAGTGTGTGTGTGTGTGGGACCCGTACCCCAGTGAGAGTCAGTGTGTGTGTGTGCGGGACCCGTACCCCAGTGAGAGTCAGTGTGTGTGTGTGGGACCCGTACCCCAGTGAGAGTCAGTGTGTGTGTGTATGTGTGGGACCCGTACCCCAGTGAGATTCAGTGTGTGTGTGCGACCCATACCCCAGTGAGAGTGTGTGTGTGTGTGGGACCCGTACCCCAGTGAGAGTCAGTGTGTGTGTGTGTGTGGGACCCGTACCCCAGTGAGAGTCAGTGTGTGTGTGGGACCCGTACCCCAGTGAGAGTCAGTGTGTGTGTGGGACCCGTGCCCCAGTGAGAGACAGTGTGTGTGTATGTGGGACCCGTACCCCAGTGAGAGTCAGTGTGTGTGTGCGACCCGTACCCCAGTGAGAGTCAGTGTGTGTGTGGGACCCGTGCCCCAGTGAGAGACAGTGTGTGTGTGTGACCTGTATCCAGTGAGAGTCAGTGTGTGTGTGGGACCCGTAACCCTGTGACAGTCAGTGTGTGTGTGTGTGGGACCTGTCACCCAGTGGGAGTCAGTGTGTGTGTGTGTGTGTGGGACCCGTAACCCAATGAGAGTCAGCGTGTGTGTGTGTGGGACCCGTAACCCTGTGACAGTCAGTGTGTGTGTGTGTTATCACCCTTCCCCAGTGAGATTCAGTGTTTCTGTGTGTGGGTCCCGTACCCCAGTGAGAGTGAGTGTGTGTGTATTTGGGACTGGTATCCCAGTGAGAGTCAGTGTTTGTGTGTGTGGGTCCCGTACCCCAGTGAGAGTCAGTGTGTGTGTGTGTGGGACACGGACCCCAGTGAGAGGCAGCGTGTGTGTGTGGGACCCGGACCCCAGTGAGAGTCAGTGTTTGTTTGGGACCCGTACCCAAGTGAGAGTCAGTGTGTGTTTGGGACCCGTAACCCAGTGAGAGTCAGTGTCTGTGTGTGTGGGACCCGTACCCCAGTGAGATTCATTGTGTGTGTGTGTGGGACCCGTACCCCAGTGCGAGTCAGTGTGTGTGTGTGTGGGACCCGTACCCCAGTGAGAGTCAGTGTGTGTGTGGGACCCGTACCCCAGTGAGTGTCAGAGTGTGTGTTTGGCACCCGTACCCCAGTGAGAATCAGTGTGTGTGTTTGAGACCCGTATCCCAGTGAGAGTCAGTGTGTGTATGTGGGAACCGTACTCCAGTGAGAGTCAGCGTGTGTGTGTGTGGGACCCGTACCCCAGTGAGAGTCAGTGTGTGTGTGGGACCCATACCCCAGTGAGAGTCAGTGCGTGTGTGGGACCCGTACCCCAGTGAGAGTCAGTATCTCTGTGAGACCCGTACATCAGTGAGATTCAGTGTGTGTGTACGTGTGGGAAACTTTCCCCAGTGAGATTCAGTGTGTGTGTGTGTGTGGGAAACTTTGCCCAGTGAGAGTCAGTGTGTGTGTGGGACCCGTACCACAATGAGAGTCAGTGTGTGTGTGTGTGTGTGTTGGACCTGGACCCAAGTGAGAGTCAGTGTGTGTGTTTGAGGGACCGGTAACCCAGTGAGAGTCAGTGTGTGTGTGGGACCCGTACCCCAGTGAGAGTCAGTGTGTGTGTGTGTTTGAGGGACCGGTAACCCAGTGAGAGTCAGTGTGTGTGTGGGACCCGTACCCCAGTGAGAGTCAGTGTGTGTGTGTGTGGGACCCGTACCCCAGTGAGAGTCAGTGTGTGTGTGTGCGGGACCCGTACCCCAGTGAGAGTCAGTGTGTGTGTGTGGGACCCGTACCCCAGTGAGAGTCAGTGTGTATGTGTGGGACCCGTACCCCAGTGAGAGTCAGTGTGTGTGTGCGACCCATACCCCAGTGAGAGTGTGTGTGTGTGTGGGACCCGTACCCCAGTGAGAGTCAGTGTGTGTGTGGGACCCGTGCCCCAGTGAGAGACAGTGTGTGTGTATGTGGGACCCGTACCCCAGTGAGAGTCAGTGTGTGTGTGCGACCCATACCCCAGTGAGAGTCAGTGTGTGTGTGGGACCCGTGCCCCAGTGAGAGACAGTGTGTGTGTGTGACCTGTATCCAGTGAGAGTCAGTGTGTGTGTGGGACCCGTAACCCTGTGACAGTCAGTGTGTGTGTGTGTGGGACCTGTCACCCAGTGGGAGTCAGTGTGTGTGTGTGTGTGTGGGACCCGTAACCCAATGAGAGTCAGCGTGTGTGTGTGTGGGACCCGTAACCCTGTGACAGTCAGTGTGTGTGTGTGTTATCACCCTTCCCCAGTGAGATTCAGTGTTTCTGTGTGTGGGTCCCGTACCCCAATGAGAGTGAGTGTGTGTGTATTTTGGACTGGTATCCCAGTGAGAGTCAGTGTTTGTGTGTGTGGGTCCCGTACCCCAGTGAGAGTCAGTGTGTGTGTGTGTGGGACACGGACCCCAGTGAGAGGCAGCGTGTGTGTGTGGGACCCGGACCCCAGTGAGAGTCAGTGTTTGTTTGGGACCCGTACCCAAGTGAGAGTCAGTGTGTGTTTGGGACCCGTAACCCAGTGAGAGTCAGTGTCTGTGTGTGTGGGACCCGTACCCCAGTGAGATTCATTGTGTGTGTGTGTGGGACCCGTACCCCAGTGCGAGTCAGTGTGTGTGTGTGTGGGACCCGTACCCCAGTGAGAGTCAGTGTGTGTGTGGGACCCGTACCCCAGTGAGTGTCAGAGTGTGTGTTTGGCACCCGTACCCCAGTGAGAATCAGTGTGTGTGTTTGAGACCCGTATCCCAGTGAGAGTCAGTGTGTGTATGTGGGAACCGTACTCCAGTGAGAGTCAGCGTGTGTGTGTGTGGGACCCGTACCCCAGTGAGAGTCAGTGTGTGTGTGGGACCCATACCCCAGTGAGAGTCAGTGCGTGTGTGTGTGGGACCCGTACCCCAGTGAGAGTCATTGTGTGTGTGTGTGGGACCCATACCCCAGTGAGAGTCAGTGTGTGTTTGTGTGTGGGACCCGGACCCCAGTGAGAGTCAGTGTGTGTGTGTGAGAAACTTTCCCCAGTGAGATTCAGAGTGTGTGTGGGAAACTTTCCCCAGTGAGAGTCAGTGTGTTTGTGGGACCCATACACCAGTGAGAGTCAGTGTGTGTGTGTGGGACCCCTACCCCAGTGAGAGTCAGAGTGTGTGTGGGACCCGTACCCCAGTGAGAGTCAGTGTGTGTGTGTGGGACCCCTACCCCAGTGAGAGTCACTGTGTGTTTGTGGGACCCGTACCCCAGTGAGAGTCAGTTTGCGTGTGGGACCCGTACCACAGTGAGTGTCAGTGTGTGTGTGGGACCCATACCCCAGTGAGAGTCAGTATCTGTGTGGGAGCCGTACCCCAGTGAGAGTCAGAGTGTGTGTGGGACCCGTACCCCAGTGAGAGTCAGTATCTGTGTGGGAGCCGTACCCCAGTGAGAGTCAGTTTGTGTGTGTGAGAAACTTTCCCCAGTGAGATTCAGTGTGTGTGTGTGTGTGGGAAACTTTCCCCAGTGAGAGTCAGTGTGTGTGTGGGACCCATACACCGATGAGAGTCAATGTGTGTGTGTGGGACCCGTACCCCAGTGAGCGTCAGTGTGTGTGTGTGGGACCCGTACCCCAGTGAGAGTCAGTGTGTGTGTGGGACCCGTACCCCAGTGAGAGTCAGTGTGTGTGTGGGACCCGTACCCCAGTTAGAGTCAGTGTGTGTGTGGTACCCGCACACCAGTGAGAGTCAGCGTGTGTGTGGGACCTGTACCACAGGGAGAGTTAGTGTGTGCGTGTGTGTGGGACCCTTAACCCAGTGAGAGTCAGCGTGTGTGTGTGTGTGTTGGACCTGGACCCCAGTGAGAGTCATTGTGTGTGTGGGACCCGTACCCCAGTGAGAGTCAGTGTGTGTGTTTGAGGGACCGGTACCCCAGTGAGAGTCAGTGTGTGTGTGTGTGTGTGTGTTTGGGACCCGTACCCCAGTGAGAGTTAGTGTGTGTGTGTGTGGAACCCGTACCCCAGTGAGAGTCAGTTTGTGTGTGTGAGAAACTTTCCCCAGTGAGATTCAGTGTGTGTGTGTGTGTGGGAAACTTTCCCCAGTGAGAGTCAGTGTGTGTGTGGGACCCATACACGGATGAGAGTCAATGTGTGTGTGTGGGACCCGTACCCCAGTGAGAGTCAGTGTGTGTGTGGGACCCGTACCCCAGTGAGAGTCAGTGTGTGTGTGTGGGACCCGTACCCCAGTGAGAGTCAGTGTGTGTGTGGGACCCGTACCCCAGTTAGAGTCAGTGTGTGTGTGGTACCCGCACACCAGTGAGAGTCAGCGTGTGTGTGGGACCTGTACCACAGGGAGAGTTAGTGTGTGCGTGTGTGTGGGACCCTTAACCCAGTGAGAGTCAGCGTGTGTGTGTGTGTGTTGGACCTGGACCCCAGTGAGAGTCATTGTGTGTGTGGGACCCGTACCCCAGTGAGAGTCAGTGTGTGTGTTTGAGGGACCGGTACCCCAGTGAGAGTTAGTGTGTGTGTGTGTCTGTGGGACCCATACCCCAGTGAGAGTCAGTGTGTGTGTGTGTCTGTGTGGGACCCATACCCCAGTGAGAGTCAGTGTGTGTGTGTGGGAACCATACCCCAGTGAGAGTCAGTGTGTGTGTGGGACCCGTACCCCAGTGAGAGTCAGTGTGTATGTGTGTGGGAACCGTACCCCAGTGAGAGTCAGTTTGTGTGTGGGACCCCTACCACAGTGAGTGTCAGTGTGTGTGTGGGACCCATACCCCAGTGAGAGTCAGTTTGTGTGTGGGACCCGTACCCCAGTGAGAGTCAGTGTGTGTGTGGGACCCGTACCCCAGTGAGAGTCAGTGTGTGTGTGTGGGACCCGTACCCCAGTGAGAGTCAGTGTGTGTGTGGGACCCGTACCCCAGTGAGAGTCAGTATCTGTGTGGGACCCATACCCCAGTGAGATTCAGTATCTGTGTGGGAGCCGTACCCCAGTGAGAGTCAGTGTGTGTGTGTGGGACCCGTACCCCAGTGAGAGTCACTGTGTGTGTGGGACCCGTACCCCAGTGAGAGTCAGTGTGTGTGTGTGTGTGGGACCCGTACCCCAGTGAGAGTCAGTGTGAGAGTGCGTGGGAGCCATACCCCAGTGAGAGTCAGTGTTTGTGTGGGACCCGTACCCCAGTGAGAGTCAGGGTGTGTGTGTGTGTGTGGGACCCGTACCCCAGTGAGAGTCAGTGTGTGTGTGTGTGTGTGTGGGACCCGTACCCCAGTGAGAGTCAGTGTGTGTGTGTGTGTGTGGGACCCGTACCCCAGTGAGAGTCAGTGTGTGTGTGTGTGTGGGACCCGTACCTCAGTGAGAGTCAGTGTGTGTGTGGGACACCGTACCCCAGTGAGAGTCAGTGTGTGTGTGGGACCCGTACCCCAGTGAGAGTCAGTGTGTGTGTGAGTGGGACCCATACCACAGTGAGAGTCAGTGTGTGTGTGGGACCCGTACCCTAGTGTGAGTCAGTGTGTGTGTGTGTGTGTGGGACCCATACCACAGTGAGAGTCAGTGTGTGTGTGTGTGGGACAGGTACCCCAGTGAGAGTCAGTGTGTGTGTGGGACCCGTACCCCAGTGAGAGTCAGTGTGTGTGTGTGTGGGACCCGTACCCGAGTGAGAGTCAGTGTGTGTGTGTGTGGGACCCGTACCTCAGTGAGAGTCAGTGTGTGTGTTTGGGACCCGTACCCGAGTGAGAGTCAGTGTGTGTGTGGGACCCATACCACAGTGAGAGTCAGTGTGTGTGTGTGGGACCCGTACCCCAGTGAGAGTCAGTGTGTGTGTGTGTGGGACACGTACCCCAGTGAGAGTCAGTGTGTGAGTGTGGGACCCGTACCCCAGTGAGAGTCAGTGTGAGTGTGGGACATGTACCCCAGTGAGAGTCAGTGTGTGTGTGTGTGGGAAGCGTACCCCAGTGAGAGTCAGTGTGTGTGTGTGGGACCCGTACCCCAGTGAGAGTCAGTGTGTGTGTGTGGGACCCGTACCCCAGTGAGAGTCAGTGTGAGTGTGGGAGCCGTACCCCAGTGAGAGTCACTGTGTGTGTGGGACCCGTACCCCAGTGAGAGTCAGTGTGTGTGTGTGTGGGACCTGTACCCCAGTGAGAGTCAGTATCTGTGTGGGAGCCGTACCCCAGTGAGATTCAGTGTGTGTGTGTGAGAAACTTTCCCCAGTGAGATTCCGTGTGTGTGTGTGAGAAACTTTCCCCAGTGAGATTCAGAGTGTGTGTGGGAAACTTTCCCCAGTGAGAGTCAGTGTGTTTGTGGGACCCCTACCCCACTGAGCGTCAGTGTGTGTGTGTGGGACCCGTACCCCAGTGAGAGTCACTGTGTGTGTGTGGGAGCCGTACCCCAGTGAGAGTCAGTGTGTGTGTGTGTGGGACCCGTACCCCCGTGAGAGTCAGTGTGTGTGTGTGTGTGGGACCCGTACCCCAGTGAGAGTCAGTGTGTGAGTGTGGGACCCGTAACCCAGTTAGAGTCATTGTGTGTGTACGTGTGGGACCTGTACCCCAGGGAGAGTTAGTGTGTGCGTGTGTGTGGGACCCTTAACCCAGTGAGAGTCAGTGTGTGTTTGTGTGGAACCCGTACCCCAGTGAGAGTCAGCGTGTGTGTGCGACCCGTACCCCATTGAGAGTCATTGTGTGTGTTTGAGGGACCGGAACCCCAGTGAGGGTAAGTGTGTGACTGTGTGGGAGCCTTACCCAAGTGAGAGTCAGTTTGTGTGCGTGTGGGACACTTTGCCCAGTGAGAGTCAGTGTGTGTGTGTGTGTGTGGGACCCGTAACCCCAGTGAGAGTCAGTGTGTGTGTGTGTGTGGGACCCGTACCCCAGTGAGAGTCAGTGTGTGTGTGTGTGTGGGACCCTTAACCAAGTGAGAGTTAGTGTGTGTGTGTGGGACCCGTAACCCAGTGAGAGTCAGTGTGTGTATGTGGGACCCATACCCCAGTGAGAGTCAGTGTGTGTGTGTGTGGGACCAATAGCCCAGTGAGAGTCAGTGTGTGTGTGGGACCCATACCCCAGTGAGAGTCAGTGTGTGTGTGGGACCCGTACCCCAGTGAGAGTCAGTGTTTGTGTGGGACCCGTACCCGAGTGAGAGTCAGTGTGTGTGTGTGTGTGGGACCCGTACCCCAGTGAGAGTCAGTGTGTGTGTGTGGGACCCGTAACCCAGTGAGAGTCAGTGTGTGTGTGTGTGTGGGACCCGTACCCCAGTGAGAGTCAGTGTGTGTGTGTGTGGGACCCGTACCCCAGTGAGAGTCAGTGTGTGTGTGTGTGGGACCCGTACCCCAGTGAGAGTCAGTGTGTGTGTGGGACCCGTACCCCAGTGAGAGTCAGTGTGTGTTTGGCACCCGTACCCCAGTGAGAGTCAGTGTGTGTGTTTGGGACCCGTATCCCAGTGAGAGTCAGTGTGTGTATGTGGGAACCGTACTCCAGTGAGAGTCAGTGTGTGTGTGTGTGGGACCCGTACCCCAGTGAGAGTCAGTGTGTATGTGTGTGTGAACCGTACCCCAGTGAGAGTCAGTTTGTGTGTGGGACCCGTACCACAGTGAGTGTCAGTGTGTGTGTGGGACCCATACACCGATGAGAGTCAATGTGTGTGTGTGGGACCCGTACCCCAGTGAGCGTCAGTGTGTGTGTGTGGGACCCGTACCCCAGTGAGAGTCAGTGTGTGTGTGGGACCCGTACCCCAGTGAGAGTCAGTGTGTGTGTGGTACCCGTACCCCAGTGAGAGTCAGTGTGTGTTTGTGTGTGGGACCCGGACCCCAGTGAGAGTCAGTGTGTGTGTGGGACCCATACCCCAGTGAGAGTCAGTGTGTGTGTGTGTGTGTGGGACCCGTACCCCAGTGAGAGTCAGTGTGTGTGTGGGACCCGTACGCCAGTGAGAGTCAGTGTGTGTGTGTGGGACCCGTACCCCAGTGACAGTCAATGTGTGTGTGTGTGTGGGACCCGTACCCCAGTGAGAGTCAGTGTGTGTGTGTATGTGAGGGACCCGTACCCCAGTGAGAGTCAGTGTGTGTGTGCGACCCATACCCCAGTGAGAGTGTGTGTGTGTGTGGGACCCGTACCCCAGTGAGAGTCAGTGTGTGTGTGGGACCCGTGCCCCAGTGAGAGACAGTGTGTGTGTATGTGGGACCCGTACCCCAGTGAGAGTCAGTGTGTGTGTGCGACCCATACCCCAGTGAGAGTCAGTGTGTGTGTGGGACCCGTGCCCCAGTGAGAGACAGTGTGTGTGTGTGACCTGTATCCAGTGAGAGTCAGTGTGTGTGTGGGACCCGTAACCCTGTGACAGTCAGTGTGTGTGTGTGTGTGGGACCTGTCACCCAGTGAGAGTCAGTGTGTTTGTGTGTGTTGGACCCGTAACCCAATGAGAGTCAGCGTGTGTGTGTGTGGGACCCGTAACCCTGTGACAGTCAGGGTGTGTTTGTGTTATCACCCTTCCCCAGTGAGATTCAGTGTTTCGGTGTGTGGGTCCCGTACCACAGTGAGAGTGAGTGTGTGTGTATTTGGGACTCGTATCCCAGTGAGAGTCAGTGTGTGTGTGTGTGGGTCCCGTACCCCAGTGAGAGTCAGTGTGTGTGTGTGTGGGACACGGACCCCAGTGAGAGGCAGTGTGTCTGTGTGGGACCCGGACCCCAGTGAGCGTCAGTGTTTGTTTGGGACCCGTACCCAAGTGAGAGTCAGTGTGTGTTTGGGACCCGTACCCCAGTGAGAGTCAGTTTGTGTGTGTGTGGGACCCGTACCCCAGTGAGATTCAGTGTGTGTGTGTGTGGGACCCGTAACCCAGTGAGAGTCAGTGTGTGTGTTTGGGACCCGTACCCGAGTGAGAGTCAGTGAGTGTGTGGGACCCGTACCCCAGTGAGAGTCAGTGTGTGTGTGTTTGGGACCCGTACCCCAGTGAGAGTCAGTGTGTGTGTGGTGTGGGACCCGTACCCCAGTGAGAGTCAGTGGGTGTGTGCGTGTGGGACCTGTACCCCAGGCAAAGTTAGTGTGTGTGTGTGTGGGACCCGTACCCCAGTGAGAGTCAGTGTGTGAGTGTGTGAGGGCCTTACCCCAGTGAGAGTCAGTGTGTTTGTGTGTGTGTGTGTGTGTGGGACCCGTACCCCAGTGAGAGTCAGGGTGTGTGTGTGTGTGGGACCCGTACCCCAGTGAGAGTCAGTGTGTGTGTGTGTGTGGGACCCGTACCCCAGTGAGAGTCAGGGTGTGTGTGTGTGTGGGACCCGTACCCCAGTGAGAGTCAGGGTGTGTGTGTGTGTGGGACCCGTACCCCAGTGAGAGTCAGGGTGTGTGTGTGTGTGGGACCCGTACCCCAGTGAGAGTCAGTGTGTGAGTTTGGGACCCGTACCCCAGTTAGAGTCAGTGTGTGTGTACGTGTGGCACCTGTACCCCAGGGAGAGTTAGTGTGTGCGTGTGTGTGGGAACCTTAACCCAGTGAGAGTTAGTGTGTGTGTGTGGGACCCGTACCCCAGTGAGAGTCAGTGTGTGTGTGTGGGACCCGTAACCCAGTGAGAGTCAGTGTGTGAATGTGGGACCCATACCCCAGTGAGAGTCAGTGTGTGTGTGTGGGACCCATACCCCAGTGAGAGTCAGTGTGTGTGTGGGACCCGTACCCCAGTGAGAGTCAGTGTGTGTGTGTGTGTGTGTGTCCCGTACCCCAGTGAGAGTCAGTGTGTGTGTGTGGGACCCATAACCCAGTGAGAGTCAGTGTGTGTGTGTGTGGGACCCGTACCCCAGTGAGAGTCAGTGTGTGTGTGTGTGGGACCCGTACCCCAGTGAGAGTCAGTGTGTGTGTGTGTGGGACCAGTACCCCAGTGAGAGTCAGTGTGTGTGTGGGACCCGTACCCCAGTGAGAGTCAGTGTGTGTGTGGGAACCGTACCCCAGTGAGAGTCAGTGTGTGTGTGTGTGTGGGACCAGTACCCCAGTGAGAGTCAGTGTGTGTGTGGGACCCGTACCCCAGTGAGAGTCTTTGTTTGTTTGGGACCCGTACCCCAGTGAGTGTCAGAGTGTGTGTTTGGCACCCGTACCCCAGTGAGAGTCAGTGTGTGTGTTTGGGATCCATATGCCAGTGAGAGTCAGTGTGTGTATGTGGGAACCGTACTCCAGTGAGAGTCAGTGTGTGTGTGGGACCCATACCCCAGTGAGAGTCAGTGCGTGTGTGTGTGGGACCCGTACCCCAGTGAGAGTCATTGTGTGTGTGTGTGGGACCCATTACCAAGTGAGAGTCAGTGTGTGTGTGTGGGACCCATACCCCAGTGAGAGTCAGTGTGTGTTTGTGTGTGGGACCCGGACCCCAGTGAGAGTCAGTGTGTGTTTTTGGAACCCGTACCCCAGTGAAAGTCAGTGTGTGTGTGTGTGTGGGAACCGTACCCCAGTGAGAGTCAGTTTGTGTGTGGGACCCGTACCCCAGTGAGAGTCAGTATCTGTGTGGGAGCCGTACCCCAGTGAGATTCAGTGTGTGTGTGTGAGAAACTTTCCCCAGTGAGATTCAGTGTGTGTGTGTGAGAAACTTTCCCCAGTGAGAGTCAGTGTGTGTGTGGGACCCATAAACCGATGAGAGTCAATGTATGTGTGTGGGACCCGTACCCCAGTGAGAGTCAGTGTGTGTGTGTGTGGGACCCGTACCCCAGTGAGAGTCAGTGTGTTTGTGTGTGTGTTGGACCCGTGCCCCAGTGAGAGTCAGTGTGTGTGTGTGTGGGAACCGTACCCCAGTGAGAGTCAGTGTGTGTGTGGGACCCGTACCCCAGTGAGAGTCAGTGTGAGTGTGGGACCCGTACCCCAGTGAGAGTCAGTGTGTGTGTGGGACCCATACCCCAGTGAGAGTCAGTGTGTGTGTGTGGGACCCGTACCCCAGTGAGAGTCAGTGTGTGTGTGTGGGAAACTTTCCCCAGTGAGAGTCAGTGTGTGTGGGACCCATACACCAGGTAGAGTCAGTGTGTGTGTGTGGGACCCCTACCCCACTGAGCGTCAGTGTGTGTGTGTGAGACCCGTAACCCAGTGAGAGTCACTGTGTGTTTGTGGGACCCGTACCCCAGTGAGAGTCAGTGTGTGTGTGCGTGTGGGACCTGTACCCCAGGCAAAGTTAGTGTGTGTGTGTGTGTGGGACCCGTACCCCAGTGAGAGTCAGTGTGTGAGTGTGTGAGGGCCTTACCCCAGTGAGAGTCAGTGTGTTTGTGTGTCTGTGTGTGTGGGACCCGTACCCCAGTGAGAGTCAGGGTGTGTGTGTGTGTGGGACCCGTACCCCAGTGAGAGTCAGTGTGTGAGTGTGGGACCCGTACCCCAGTGAGAGTCAGAGTGTGTGTGTGGGACCCGTACCCCAGTGAGAGTCAGTGTGTGAGTGTGGGACCCGTACCCCAGTTAGAGTCAGTGTGTGTGTACGTGTGGCACCTGTACCCCAGGGAGAGTTAGTGTGTGCGTGTGTGTGGGAACCTTAACCCAGTGAGAGTTAGTGTGTGTGTGTGGGACCCGTACCCCAGTGAGAGTCAGTGTGTGTGTGTGGGACCCGTAACCCAGTGAGAGTCAGTGTGTGTATGTGGGACCCATACCCCAGTGAGAGTCAGTGTGTGTGTGTGGGACCCATACCCCAATGAGAGTCAGTGTGTGTGTGGGACCCGTACCCCAGTGAGAGTCAGTGTGTGTGTGGGACCCGTACCCGAGTGAGAGTCAGTGTGTGTGTGTGTGTGTGTCCCGTACCCCAGTGAGAGTCAGTGTGTGTGTGTGGGACCCATAACCCAGTGAGAGTCAGTGTGTGTGTGTGTGGGACCCGTACCCCAGTGAGAGTCAGTGTGTGTGTGTGTGGGACCCGTACCCCAGTGAGAGTCAGTGTGTGTGTGTGTGGGACCCGTACCCCAGTGAGAGTCAGTGTGTGTGTGGGACCCGTACCCCAGTGAGAGTCAGTGTTTGTTTGGGACCCGTACCCCAGTGAGTGTCAGAGTGTGTGTTTGGCACCCGTACCCCAGTGAGAGTCAGTGTGTGTGTTTGGGACCCGTATCCCAGTGAGAGTCAGTGTGTGTATGTGGGAACCGTACTCCAGTGAGAGTCAGTGTGTGTGTGTGTGGGACCCGTACCCCAGTGAGAGTCAGTGTGTATGTGTGTGTGAACCGTACCCCAGTGAGAGTCAGTTTGTGTGTGGGACCCGTACCACAGTGAGTGTCAGTGTGTGTGTGGGACCCATACACCGATGAGAGTCAATGTGTGTGTGTGGGACCCGTACCCCAGTGAGCGTCAGTGTGTGTGTGTGGGACCCGTACCCCAGTGAGAGTCAGTGTGTGTGTGGGACCCGTACCCCAGTGAGAGTCAGTGTGTGTGTGGTACCCGTGCACCAGTGAGAGTCAGTGTGTGTTTGTGTGTGGGACCCGGACCCCAGTGAGAGTCAGTGTGTGTGTGGGACCCATACCCCAGTGAGAGTCAGTGTGTGTGTGTGTGTGTGTGGGACCCGTACCCCAGTGAGAGTCAGTGTGTGTGTGGGACCCGTACGCCAGTGAGAGTCAGTGTGTGTGTGTGGGACCCGTACCCCAGTGACAGTCAATGTGTGTGTGTGTGTGGGACCCGTACCCCAGTGAGAGTCAGTGTGTGTGTGTATGTGAGGGACCCGTACCCCAGTGAGAGTCAGTGTGTGTGTGCGACCCATACCCCAGTGAGAGTGTGTGTGTGTGTGGGACCCGTACCCCAGTGAGAGTCAGTGTGGGTGTGGGACCCGTGCCCCAGTGAGAGACAGTGTGTGTGTATGTGGGACCCGTACCCCAGTGAGAGTCAGTGTGTGTGTGCGACCCATACCCCAGTGAGAGTGTGTGTGTGTGTGGGACCTGTCACCCAGTGAGAGTCAGTGTGTTTGTGTGTGTTGGACCCGTAACCCAATGAGAGTCAGCGTGTGTGTGTGTGGGACCCGTAACCCTGTGACAGTCAGGGTGTGTTTGTGTTATCACCCTTCCCCAGTGAGATTCAGTGTTTCGGTGTGTGGGTCCCGTACCACAGTGAGAGTGAGTGTGTGTGTATTTGGGACTCGTATCCCAGTGAGAGTCAGTTTGTGTGTGTGTGGGTCCCGTACCCCAGTGAGAGTCAGTGTGTGTGTGTGTGGGACACGGACCCCAGTGAGAGGCAGTGTGTGTGTGTGGGACCCGGACCCCAGTGAGCGTCAGTGTTTGTTTGGGACCCGTACCCAAGTGAGAGTCAGTGTGTGTGTGGGACCCGTACCCCAGTGAGAGTCAGTTTGTGTGTGTGTGGGACCCGTAACCCAGTGAGATTCAGTGTGTGTGTGTGTGGGACCCGTAACCCAGTGAGAGTCAGTGTGTGTGTTTGGGACCCGTACCCGAGTGAGAGTCAGTGAGTGTGTGGGACCCGTACCCCAGTGAGAGTCAGTGTGTGTGTGTTTGGGACCCGTACCCCAGTGAGAGTCAGTGTGTGTGTGGTGTGGGACCCGTACCCCAGTGAGAGTCAGTGGGTGTGTGCGTGTGGGACCTGTACCCCAGGCAAAGTTAGTGTGTGTGTGTGTGTGGGACCCGTACCCCAGTGAGAGTCAGTGTGTGAGTGTGTGAGGGCCTTACCCCAGTGAGAGTCAGTGTGTTTGTGTGTGTGTGTGTGTGTGGGACCCGTACCCCAGTGAGAGTCAGGGTGTGTGTGTGTGTGGGACCCGTACCCCAGTGAGAGTCAGTGTGTGAGTTTGGGACCCGTACCCCAGTTAGAGTCAGTGTGTGTGTACGTGTGGCACCTGTACCCCAGGGAGAGTTAGTGTGTGCGTGTGTGTGGGAACCTTAACCCAGTGAGAGTTAGTGTGTGTGTGTGGGACCCGTACCCCAGTGAGAGTCAGTGTGTGTGTGTGGGACCCGTAACCCAGTGAGAGTCAGTGTGTGTATGTGGGACCCATACCCCAGTGAGAGTCAGTGTGTGTGTGGGACCCATACCCCAGTGAGAGTCAGTGTGTGTGTGGGACCCGTACCCCAGTGAGAGTCAGTGTGTGTGTGTGTGTGTGTGTCCCGTACCCCAGTGAGAGTCAGTGTGTGTGTGTGGGACCCATAACCCAGTGAGAGTCAGTGTGTGTGTGTGTGGGACCCGTACCCCAGTGAGAGTCAGTGTGTGTGTGTGTGGGACCCGTACCCCAGTGAGAGTCAGTGTGTGTGTGTGTGGGACCAGTACCCCAGTGAGAGTCAGTGTGTGTGTGGGACCCGTACCCCAGTGAGAGTCTTTGTTTGTTTGGGACCCGTACCCCAGTGAGTGTCAGAGTGTGTGTTTGGCACCCGTACCCCAGTGAGAGTCAGTGTGTGTGTTTGAGATCCATATGCCAGTGAGAGTCAGTGTGTGTATGTGGGAACCGTACTCCAGTGAGAGTCAGTGTGTGTGTGGGACCCGTACCCCAGTGAGAGTCAGTGCGTGTGTGTGTGGGACCCGTACCCCAGTGAGAGTCAGTGTGTGTGTGTGTGGGACCCGTACCCCAGTGAGAGTCAGTGCGTGTGTGTGTGGGACCCGTACCCCAGTGAGAGTCAGTGTGTGTGTGTGTGGGACCCATACCCCAGTGAGAGTCAGTGTGTGTTTGTGTGTGGGACCCGGACCCCAGTGAGAGTCAGTGTGTGTTTTTGGAACCCGTACCCCAGTGAAAGTCAGTGTGTGTGTGTGTGTGGGAACCGTACCCCAGTGAGAGTCAGTGTGTGTGTGGGACCCGTACCCCAGTGAGAGTCAGTTTGTGTGTGGGACCCGTACCCGAGTGAGAGTCAGTGTGTGTGTGTGTGGGAGCCGTACCCCAGTGAGATTCAGTGTGTGTGTGTGTGTGGGAAACTTTCCCCAGTGAGAGTCAGTGTGTGTGTGGGACCCGTACCCCAGTGAGAGTCAGTGTGAGTGTGGGACCCGTACCCCAGTGAGAGTCAGTGTGTGTGTGTGGGAGCCGTACCCCAGTGAGAGTCAGTGTGTGTGTGTGTGTGTGGGACCCGTACCCCAGTGAGAGTCAGTGTGTGTGTGTGAGAAACTTTCCCCAGTGAGATTCAGAGTGTGTGTGGGAAACTTTCCCCAGTGAGAGTCAGTGTGTGTGGGACCCATACACCAGGTAGAGTCAGTGTGTGTGTGTGGGACCACTACCCCACTGAGCGTCAGTGTGTGTGTGTGAGACCCGTAACCCAGTGAGAGTCACTGTGTGTTTGTGGGACCCGTACCCCAGTGAGAGTCAGTGTGTGTGTGGTGTGGGACCCGTACCCCAGTGAGAGTCAGTGTGTGTGTGCGTGTGGGACCTGTACCCCAGGCAAAGTTAGTGTGTGTGTGTGTGTGGGACCCGTACCCCAGTGAGAGTCAGTGTGTGAGTGTGTGAGGGCCTTACCCCAGTGAGAGTCAGTGTGTTTGTGTGTGTGTGTGTGTGGGACCCGTACCCCAGTGAGAGTCAGGGTGTGTGTGTGGGACCCGTACCCCAGTGAGAGTCAGTGTGTGAGTGTGGGACCCGTACCCCAGTGAGAGTCAGTGTGTGTGTGTGGGACCCGTACCCCAGTGAGAGTCAGTGTGTGAGTGTGGGACCCGTACCCCAGTTAGAGTCAGTGTGTGTGTACGTGTGGCACCTGTACCCCAGGGAGAGTTAGTGTGTGCGTGTGTGTGGGAACCTTAACCCAGTGAGAGTTAGTGTGTGTGTGTGGGACCCGTACCCCAGTGAGAGTCAGTGTGTGTGTGTGGGACCCGTAACCCAGTGAGAGTCAGTGTGTGTATGTGGGACCCATACCCCAGTGAGAGTCAGTGTGTGTGTGTGGGACCCATACCCCAGTGAGAGTCAGTGTGTGTGTGGGACCCGTACCCCAGTGAAAGTCAGTGTGTGTGTGGGACCCGTACCCGAGTGAGAGTCAGTGTGTGTGTGTGTGTGTGTCCCGTACCCCAGTGAGAGTCAGTGTGTGTGTGTGGGACCCATAACCCAGTGAGAGTCAGTGTGTGTGTGTGTGGGACCCGTACCCCAGTGAGAGTCAGTGTGTGTGTGTGTGGGACCCGTACCCCAGTGAGAGTCAGTGTGTGTGTGTGTGGGACCCGTACCCCAGTGAGAGTCAGTGTGTGTGTGGGACCCGTACCCCAGTGAGAGTCTTTGTTTGTTTGGGACCCGTACCCCAGTGAGTGTCAGAGTGTGTGTTTGGCACCCGTACCCCAGTGAGAGTCAGTGTGTGTGTTTGGGATCCATATGCCAGTGAGAGTCAGTGTGTGTATGTGGGAACCGTACTCCAGTGAGAGTCAGTGTGTGTGTGGGACCCATACCCCAGTGAGAGTCAGTGCGTGTGTGTGTGGGACCCGTACCCCAGAGAGAGTCATTGTGTGTGTGTGTGGGACCCATACCCCAGTGAGAGTCAGTGTGTGTTTGTGTGTGGGACCCGGACCCCAGTGAGAGTCATTGTGTGTGTGGGACCCGTACCCCAGTGAGAGTCAGTGTGTGTGTGTGTGGGACCCGTACCCCAGTGAGAGTCAGTGTGTGTGTGTGTGGGACCCGTACCCCAGTGAGAGTCAGTGTGTGTGTGTGCGGGACCCGTACCCCAGTGAGAGTCAGTGTGTGTGTGTGGGACCCGTACCCCAGTGAGAGTCAGTGTGTGTGTGTATGTGTGGGACCCGTACCCCAGTGAGATTCAGTGTGTGTGTGCGACCCATACCCCAGTGAGAGTGTGTGTGTGTGTGGGACCCGTACCCCAGTGAGAGTCAGTGTGTGTGTGGGACCCGTGCCCCAGTGAGAGTCAGTGTGTGTGTGGGACCCGTGCCCCAGTGAGAGACAGTGTGTGTGTATGTGGGACCCGTACCCCAGTGAGAGTCAGTGTGTGTGTGCGACCCGTACCCCAGTGAGAGTCAGTGTGTGTGTGGGACCCGTGCCCCAGTGAGAGACAGTGTGTGTGTGTGACCTGTATCCAGTGAGAGTCAGTGTGTGTGTGGGACCCGTAACCCTGTGACAGTCAGTGTGTGTGTGTGTGGGACCTGTCACCCAGTGGGAGTCAGTGTGTGTGTGTGTGTGTGTGGGACCCGTAACCCAATGAGAGTCAGCGTGTGTGTGTGTGGGACCCGTAACCCTGTGACAGTCAGTGTGTGTGTGTGTTATCACCCTTCCCCAGTGAGATTCAGTGTTTCTGTGTGTGGGTCCCGTACCCCAGTGAGAGTGAGTGTGTGTGTATTTGGGACTCGTATCCCAGTGAGAGTCAGTGTTTGTGTGTGTGGGTCCCGTACCCCAGTGAGAGTCAGTGTGTGTGTGTGTGGGACACGGACCCCAGTGAGAGGCAGCGTGTGTGTGTGGGACCCGGACCCCAGTGAGAGTCAGTGTTTGTTTGGGACCCGTACCCAAGTGAGAGTCAGTGTGTGTTTGGGACCCGTAACCCAGTGAGAGTCAGTGTCTGTGTGTGTGGGACCCGTACCCCAGTGAGATTCATTGTGTGTGTGTGTGGGACCCGTACCCCAGTGCGAGTCAGTGTGTGTGTGTGTGGGACCCGTACCCCAGTGAGAGTCAGTGTGTGTGTGGGACCCGTACCCCAGTGAGTGTCAGAGTGTGTGTTTGGCACCCGTACCCCAGTGAGAATCAGTGTGTGTGTTTGAGACCCGTATCCCAGTGAGAGTCAGTGTGTGTATGTGGGAACCGTACTCCAGTGAGAGTCAGCGTGTGTGTGTGTGGGACCCGTACCCCAGTGAGAGTCAGTGTGTGTGTGGGACCCATACCCCAGTGAGAGTCAGTGCGTGTGTGTGTGGGACCCGTACCCCAGTGAGAGTCAGTGTGTGTTTGTGTGTGGGACCCGGACCCCAGTGAGAGTCAGTGTGTGTGCGTGAGAAACTTTCCCCAGTGAGATTCAGAGTGTGTGTGGGAAACTTTCCCCAGTGAGAGTCAGTGTGTTTGTGGGACCCATACACCAGTGAGAGTCAGTGTGTGTGTGTGGGACCCCTACCACACTGAGCGTCAGTGTGTGTGTGTGGGACCCGTACCCCAGTGAGAGTCACTGTGTGTTTGTGGGACCCGTACCCCAGTGAGAGTCAGTTTGCGTGTGGGACCCGTACCACAGTGAGTGTCAGTGTGTGTGTGGGACCCATACCCCAGTGAGAGTCAGTATCTGTGTGGGAGCCGTACCCCAGTGAGAGTCAGAGTGTGTGTGGGAGCCGTACCCCAGTGAGAGTCAGTTTGTGTGTGTGAGAAACTTTCCCCAGTGAGATTCAGTGTGTGTGTGTGTGTGGGAAACTTTCCCCAGTGAGAGTCAGTGTGTGTGTGGGACCCATACACCGATGAGAGTCAATGTGTGTGTGTGGGACCCGTACCCCAGTGAGCGTCAGTGTGTGTGTGTGGGACCCGTACCCCAGTGAGAGTCAGTGTGTGTGTGGGACCCGTACCCCAGTGAGAGTCAGTGTGTGTGTGTGGGACCCGTACCCCAGTGAGAGTCAGTGTGTGTGTGGGACCCGTACCCCAGTTAGAGTCAGTGTGTGTGTGGTACCCGCACACCAGTGAGAGTCAGCGTGTGTGTGGGACCTGTACCACAGGGAGAGTTAGTGTGTGCGTGTGTGTGGGACCCTTAACCCAGTGAGAGTCAGCGTGTGTGTGTGTGTGTTGGACCTGGACCCCAGTGAGAGTCATTGTGTGTGTGGGACCCGTACCCCAGTGAGAGTCAGTGTGTGTGTTTGAGGGACCGGTACCCCAGTGAGAGTCAGTGTGTGTGTGTGTGTGGGACCCGTACCCCAGTGAGAGTCAGTGTGTGTTTGTGTGTGGGACCCGTACCCCAGTGAGAGTCTGTGTGTGTGTGTGTGTCTGTGGGACCCATACCCCAGTGAGAGTCAGTGTGTGTTTGTGTGTGGGACCCGGACCCCAGTGAGAGTTAGTGTGTGCGTGTGTGTGGGACCCTTAACCCAGTGAGAGTTAGTGTGTGTGTGTGGGACCCGTAACCCAGTGAGAGTCAGTGTGTGTATGTGGGACCCATACCCCAGTGAGAGTCAGTGTGTGTGTGGGACCCGTACCCCAGAGAGAGTCAGTGTGTGTGTGGGACCCGTACCCAAGTGAAAGTCAGTGTGTGTGTGTGTGTGTGGGACCCGTACCCCAGTGAGAGTCAGTGTGTGTGTGTGTGTGTGGGACCCGTACCCCAGTGAGAGTCAGTGTGGGTGTGTGTGGGACCCGTACCCCAGTGAGAGTCAGTGTGTGTGTGTGGGACCCGTAACCCAGTGAGAGTCAGTGTGTGTGTGTGTGGTTCCCGTACCCCAGTGAGAGTCAGTGTGTGTGTGTGTGGGTCCCGTACCCCAGTGAGAGTGAGTGTGTGTGTATTTGGGACTCGTATCCCAGTGAGAGTCAGTGTGTGTGTGTGTGGGTCCCGTACCCCAGTGAGAGTCAGTGTGTGTGTGTGTGGGACACGGACCCCAGTGAGAGGCAGTGTGTGTGTGTGGGACCCGGACCCCAGTGAGAGTCAGTGTTTGTTTGGGACCCGTACCCAAGTGAGAGTCAGTGTGTGTTTGGGACCCGTACCCCAGTGAGAGTCAGTGTGTGTGTGTGTGGGACCCGTACCCCAGTGAGATTCAGTGTGTGTGTGTGTGTGGGACCCGTACCCCAGTGAGAGTCAGTGTGTGTGTTTGGGACCCGTACCAGAGTGAGAGTCAGTGAGTGTTTGGGACCAGTACCCCAGTGAGAGTCAGTGTGTGTGTGTGTGGGACCCGTACCCCAGTGAGAGTCAGTGTGTGTGTGTTTGGGACCCGTACCCCAGTGAGAGTCAGTGTGTGTGTGGTGTGGGACCCGTACCCCAGTGAGAGTCAGTGGGTGTGTTTGGGACCCGTACACCAGTGAGAGCCACTGTGTGTATGCGGGACCCGTACCCCAGTGGGAGTCAGTGTGTGTGTGTGTGTGGGACCTTTACCCCAAGGAGAGTTAGTGTGTGTGTGTGGGAACCGTACCCCAGTGAGAGTCAGTGTGTAAGTGTGTGGGAGCCTTACCCCAGTGAGAGTCAGTGTGTGTGTGTGTGTGTGTGGGACCCGTACCCCAGTGAGAGTCAGAGTGTGTGTGGGATCTTTAACCCAGTGAGATTCAGTTTGTGTTTGTGGGACCCGTACCCCAGTGAGAGTCATTGTGAGAGTGCGTGGGAGCCATACCCCAGTGAGAGTCAGTGTTTGTGTGGGACCCGTACGCCAGTGAGAGTCAGTGTGTGTGTGTCTGTGTGGGACCCGTACCCCAGTGAGAGTCAGTGTGTGTGTGTGTGTGGGACCCGTACCCCAGTGAGAGTCAGTGTGTGTGTGTGTGGGGGACCCGTACCCCAGTGAGAGTCAGTGTGTGTGTGTGTGTGTGCGACCCGTAACCCAGTGAGAGTCAGTGTGTGTGTGTGTGGGACCCGTACCCCAGTGAGAGTCAGTGTGTGTGTGTTTGTGGGACCAGTACCCCAGTGAGAGTCAGTGTGTGTGTGGGACCCGTACCCCAGTGGGAGTCAGTGTGTGTGTGTGTGTGGGACCCTTACCCCAAGGAGAGTTATTGTGTGTGTGTGGGAACCGTACCCCAGTGAGAGTCAGTGTGTAAGTGTGTGGGAGACTTACCCCAGTGAGAGTCAGTGTGAGTGTGTGTGTGGGACCCGTACCCCAGTGAGAGTCAGAGTGTGTGTGGGATCTTTACCCAGGTGAGATTCAGTTTGTGTTTGTGGGACCCGTACCCCAGTGAGAGTCAGTGTGAGAGTGCGTGGGAGCCATACCCCAGTGAGAGTCAGTGTTTGTGTGGGACCCGTACCCCAGTGAGAGTCAGGGTGTGTGTGTGTGTGTGGGACCCGTACCCCAGTGAGAGTCAGTGTGTGTGTGTGTGTGTGTGACCCGTACCCCAGTGAGAGTCAGTGTGTGTGTGTGTGTGTGGGACCCGTACCCCAGTGAGAGTCAGTGTGTGTATGTGGGAACCGTACTCCAGTGAGAGTCAGTGTGTGTGTGTGTGGGACCCGTACCCCAGTGAGAGTCAGTGTGTATGTGTGTGTGAACCGTACCCCAGTGAGAGTCAGTTTGTGTGTGGGACCCGTACCACAGTGAGTGTCAGTGTGTGTGTGGGACCCATACACCGATGAGAGTCAATGTGTGTGTGTGGGACCCGTACCCCAGTGAGCGTCTGTGTGTGTGTGTGGGACCCGTACCCCAGTGAGAGTCAGTGTGTGTGTGGGACCCGTACCCCAGTGAGAGTCAGTGTGTGTGTGGTACCCGTGCACCAGTGAGAGTCAGTGTGTGTTTGTGTGTGGGACCCGGACCCCAGTGAGAGTCAGTGTGTGTGTGGGACCCATACCCCAGTGAGAGTCAGTGTGTGTGTGTGTGTGTGTGGGACCCGTACCCCAGTGAGAGTCAGTGTGTGTGTGGGACCCGTACGCCAGTGAGAGTCAGTGTGTGTGTGTGGGACCCGTACCCCAGTGACAGTCAATGTGTGTGTGTGTGTGGGACCCGTACCCCAGTGAGAGTCAGTGTGTGTGTGTATGTGAGGGACCCGTACCCCAGTGAGAGTCAGTGTGTGTGTGCGACCCATACCCCAGTGAGAGTGTGTGTGTGTGTGGGACCCGTACCCCAGTGAGAGTCAGTGTGGGTGTGGGACCCGTGCCCCAGTGAGAGACAGTGTGTGTGTATGTGGGACCCGTACCCCAGTGAGAGTCAGTGTGTGTGTGCGACCCATACCCCAGTGAGAGTGTGTGTGTGTGTGGGACCTGTCACCCAGTGAGAGTCAGTGTGTTTGTGTGTGTTGGACCCGTAACCCAATGAGAGTCAGCGTGTGTGTGTGTGGGACCCGTAACCCTGTGACAGTCAGGGTGTGTTTGTGTTATCACCCTTCCCCAGTGAGATTCAGTGTTTCGGTGTGTGGGTCCCGTACCACAGTGAGAGTGAGTGTGTGTGTATTTGGGACTAGTATCCCAGTGAGAGTCAGTGTGTGTGTGTGTGGGTCCCGTACCCCAGTGAGAGTCAGTGTGTGTGTGTGTGGGACACGGACCCCAGTGAGAGGCAGTGTGTGTGTGTGGGACCCGGACCCCAGTGAGCGTCAGTGTTTGTTTGGGACCCGTACCCAAGTGAGAGTCAGTGTGTGTGTGGGACCCGTACCCCAGTGAGAGTCAGTTTGTGTGTGTGTGGGACCCGTAACCCAGTGAGATTCAGTGTGTGTGTGTGTGTGGGACCCGTAACCCAGTGAGAGTCAGTGTGTGTGTTTGGGACCCGTACCCGAGTGAGAGTCAGTGAGTGTGTGGGACCCGTACCCCAGTGAGAGTCAGTGTGTGTGTGTTTGGGACCCGTACCCCAGTGAGAGTCAGTGTGTGTGTGGTGTGGGACCCGTACCCCAGTGAGAGTCAGTGGGTGTGTGCGTGTGGGACCTGTACCCCAGGCAAAGTTAGTGTGTGTGTGTGTGTGGGACCCGTACCCCAGTGAGAGTCAGTGTGTGAGTGTGTGAGGGCCTTACCCCAGTGAGAGTCAGTGTGTTTGTGTGTGTGTGTGTGTGTGGGACCCGTACCCCAGTGAGAGTCAGGGTGTGTGTGTGTGTGGGACCCGTACCCCAGTGAGAGTCAGTGTGTGAGTTTGGGACCCGTACCCCAGTTAGAGTCAGTGTGTGTGTACGTGTGGCACCTGTACCCCAGGGAGAGTTAGTGTGTGCGTGTTTGTGGGAACCTTAACCCAGTGAGAGTTAGTGTGTGTGTGTGGGACCCGTACCCCAGTGAGAGTCAGTGTGTGTGTGTGGGACCCGTAACCCAGTGAGAGTCAGTGTGTGTATGTGGGACCCATACCCCAGTGAGAGTCAGTGTGTGTGTGGGACCCATACCCCAGTGAGAGTCAGTGTGTGTGTGGGACCCGTACCCCAGTGAGAGTCAGTGTGTGTGTGTGTGTGTGTGTCCCGTACCCCAGTGAGAGTCAGTGTGTGTGTGTGGGACCCATAACCCAGTGAGAGTCAGTGTGTGTGTGTGTGGGACCCGTACCCCAGTGAGAGTCAGTGTGTGTGTGTGTGGGACCCGTACCCCAGTGAGAGTCAGTGTGTGTGTGTGTGGGACCAGTACCCCAGTGAGAGTCAGTGTGTGTGTGGGACCCGTACCCCAGTGAGAGTCTTTGTTTGTTTGGGACCCGTACCCCAGTGAGTGTCAGAGTGTGTGTTTGGCACCCGTACCCCAGTGAGAGTCAGTGTGTGTGTTTGAGATCCATATGCCAGTGAGAGTCAGTGTGTGTATGTGGGAACCGTACTCCAGTGAGAGTCAGTGTGTGTGTGGGACCCATACCCCAGTGAGAGTCAGTGCGTGTGTGTGTGGGACCCGTACCCCAGTGAGAGTCAGTGTGTGTGTGTGTGGGACCCGTACCCCAGTGAGAGTCAGTGCGTGTGTGTGTGGGACCCATACCCCAGTGAGAGTCAGTGTGTGTGTGTGTGGGACCCATACCCCAGTGAGAGTCAGTGTGTGTGTGTGTGGGACCCATACCCCAGTGAGAGTCAGTGTGTGTTTGTGTGTGGGACCCGGACCCCAGTGAGAGTCAGTGTGTGTTTTTGGAACCCGTACCCCAGTGAAAGTCAGTGTGTGTGTGTGTGGGAACCGTACCCCAGTGAGAGTCAGTGTGTGTGTGTGTGGGACCCGTACCCCCGTGAGAGTCAGTGTGTGTGTGTGTGGAACCCGTACCCCAGTGAAAGTCAGTGTGTGTGTGTGTGGGAACCGTACCCCAGTGAGAGTCAGTTTGTGAGTGGGACCCGTACCCCAGTGAGAGTCAGTTTGTGTGTGGGACCCGTACCCGAGTGAGAGTCAGTGTGTGTGTGTGTGGGAACCGTACCCCAGTGAGAGTCAGTTTGTGTGTGGGACCCGTACCCCAGTGAGAGTCAGTGTGAGTGTGGGAGCCGTACCCCAGTGAGAGTCAGTGTGTGTGTGTGTGGGACCCGTACCCCAGTGAGAGTCAGTGTGTGTGTGTGTGGGAGCCGTACCCCAGTGAGAGTCAGTGTGTGTGTGTGTGGGACCCGTATCCCAGTGAGAGTCAGTGTGTGTGTGGGAGCCGTACCCCAGTGAGAGTCAGTGTGTGTGTGTGTGGGACCCGTACCCCAGTGAGAGTCAGTGTGTGTGTGGGACCCGTACCCCAGTGAGAGTCAGTGTGTGTGTGTGTGTGTGGGACCCGTACCCCAGTGAGAGTCAGTATCTGTGTGGGAGCCGTACCCCAGTGAGATTCAGTGTGTGTGTGTGAGAAACTTTCCCCAGTGAGATTCAGAGTGTGTGTGGGAAACTTTCCCCAGTGAGAGTCAGTGTGTGTGGGACCCATACACCAGGTAGAGTCAGTGTGTGTGTGTGGGACCACTACCCCACTGAGCGTCAGTGTGTGTGTGTGAGACCCGTAACCCAGTGAGAGTCACTGTGTGTTTGTGGGACCCGTACCCCAGTGAGAGTCAGTGTGTGTGTGCGTGTGGGACCTGTACCCCAGGCAAAGTTAGTGTGTGTGTGTGTGTGGGACCCGTACCCCAGTGAGAGTCAGTGTGTGAGTGTGTGAGGGCCTTACCCCAGTGAGAGTCAGTGTGTTTGTGTGTGTGTGTGTGTGGGACCCGTACCCCAGTGAGAGTCAGTGTGTGTGTGCGTGTGGGACCTGTACCCCAGGCAAAGTTAGTGTGTGTGTGTGTGTGGGACCCGTACCCCAGTGAGAGTCAGTGTGTGAGTGTGTGAGGGCCTTACCCCAGTGAGAGTCAGTGTGTTTGTGTGTGTGTGTGTGTGGGACCCGTACCCCAGTGAGAGTCAGGGTGTGTGTGTGGGACCCGTACCCCAGTGAGAGACAGTGTGTGAGTGTGGGACCCGTACCCCAGTGAGAGTCAGTGTGTGTGTGTGGGACCCGTACCCCAGTGAGAGTCAGTGTGTGAGTGTGGGACCCGTACCCCAGTTAGAGTCAGTGTGTGTGTACGTGTGGCACCTGTACCCCAGGGAGAGTTAGTGTGTGCGTGTGTGTGGGAACCTTAACCCAGTGAGAGTTAGTGTGTGTGTGTGGGACCCGTACCCCAGTGAGAGTCAGTGTGTGTGTGTGGGACCCGTAACCCAGTGAGAGTCAGTGTGTGTATGTGGGACCCATACCCCAGTGAGAGTCAGTGTGTGTGTGTGGGACCCATACCCCAGTGAGAGTCAGTGTGTGTGTGGGACCCGTACCCCAGTGAAAGTCAGTGTGTGTGTGTGTGTGGGACCCATACCCCAGTGAGAGTCAGTGTGTGTGTGTATGTGTGTCCCGTACCCCAGTGAGAGTCAGTGTGTGTGTGTGGGACCCATAACCCAGTGAGAGTCAGTGTGTGTGTGTGTGGGACGCGTATCCCAGTGAGAGTCAGTGTGTGTGTGTGGGACCCGTACCCCAGTGAGAGTCAGTGTGTGAGTGTGGGACCCGTACCCCAGTTAGAGTCAGTGTGTGTGTACGTGTGGCACCTGTACCCCAGGGAGAGTTAGTGTGTGCGTGTGTGTGGGAACCTTAACCCAGTGAGAGTTAGTGTGTGTGTGTGGGACCCGTACCCCAGTGAGAGTCAGTGTGTGTGTGTGGGACCCGTAACCCAGTGAGAGTCAGTGTGTGTATGTGGGACCCATACCCCAGTGAGAGTCAGTGTGTGTGTGTGGGACCCGTACCCGAGTGAGAGTCAGTGTGTGTGTGTGTGTGTGTCCCGTACCCCAGTGAGAGTCAGTGTGTGTGTGTGGGACCCATAACCCAGTGAGAGTCAGTGTGTGTGTGTGTGGGACCCGTACCCCAGTGAGAGTCAGTGTGTGTGTGTGTGGGACCCGTACCCCAGTGAGAGTCAGTGTGTGTGTGTGTGGGACCCGTACCCCAGTGAGAGTCAGTGTGTGTGTGGGACCCGTACCCCAGTGAGAGTCTTTGTTTGTTTGGGACCCGTACCCCAGTGAGTGTCAGAGTGTGTGTTTGGCACCCGTACCCCAGTGAGAGTCAGTGTGTGTGTTTGGGATCCATATGCCAGTGAGAGTCAGTGTGTGTATGTGGGAACCGTACTCCAGTGAGAGTCAGTGTGTGTGTGGGACCCATACCCCAGTGAGAGTCAGTGCGTGTGTGTGTGGGACCCGTACCCCAGTGAGAGTCATTGTGTGTGTGTGTGGGACCCATACCCCAGTGAGAGTCAGTGTGTGTTTGTGTGTGGGACCCGGACCCCAGTGAGAGTCATTGTGTGTGTGGGACCCGTACCCCAGTGAGAGTCAGTGTGTGTGTGTGTGGGACCCGTACCCCAGTGAGAGTCAGTGTGTGTGTGTGTGGGACCCGTACCCCAGTGAGAGTCAGTGTGTGTGTGTGCGGGACCCGTACCCCAGTGAGAGTCAGTGTGTGTGTGTGGGACCCGTACCCCAGTGAGAGTCAGTGTGTGTGTGTGGGACCCGTACCCCAGTGAGAGTCAGTGTGTGTGTGTATGTGTGGGACCCGTACCCCAGTGAGATTCAGTGTGTGTGTGCGACCCATACCCCAGTGAGAGTGTGTGTGTGTGTGGGACCCGTACCCCAGTGAGAGTCAGTGTGTGTGTGGGACCCGTGCCCCAGTGAGAGTCAGTGTGTGTGTGGGACCCGTGCCCCAGTGAGAGACAGTGTGTGTGTATGTGGGACCCGTACCCCAGTGAGAGTCAGTGTGTGTGTGCGACCCGTACCCCAGTGAGAGTCAGTGTGTGTGTGGGACCCGTGCCCCAGTGAGAGACAGTGTGTGTGTGTGACCTGTATCCAGTGAGAGTCAGTGTGTGTGTGGGACCCGTAACCCTGTGACAGTCAGTGTGTGTGTGTGTGGGACCTGTCACCCAGTGGGAGTCAGTGTGTGTGTGTGTGTGTGTGGGACCCGTAACCCAATGAGAGTCAGCGTGTGTGTGTGTGGGACCCGTAACCCTGTGACAGTCAGTGTGTGTGTGTGTTATCACCCTTCCCCAGTGAGATTCAGTGTTTCTGTGTGTGGGTCCCGTACCCCAGTGAGAGTGAGTGTGTGTGTATTTGGGACTCGTATCCCAGTGAGAGTCAGTGTTTGTGTGTGTGGGTCCCGTACCCCAGTGAGAGTCAGTGTGTGTGTGTGTGGGACACGGACCCCAGTGAGAGGCAGCGTGTGTGTGTGGGACCCGGACCCCAGTGAGAGTCAGTGTTTGTTTGGGACCCGTACCCAAGTGAGAGTCAGTGTGTGTTTGGGACCCGTAACCCAGTGAGAGTCAGTTTGTGTGTGTGTGGGACCCGTACCCCAGTGAGATTCATTGTGTGTGTGTGTGGGACCCGTACCCCAGTGCGAGTCAGTGTGTGTGTGTGTGGGACCCGTACCCCAGTGAGAGTCAGTGTGTGTGTGGGACCCGTACCCCAGTGAGTGTCAGAGTGTGTGTTTGGCACCCGTACCCCAGTGAGAATCAGTGTGTGTGTTTGAGACCCGTATCCCAGTGAGAGTCAGTGTGTGTATGTGGGAACCGTACTCCAGTGAGAGTCAGCGTGTGTGTGTGTGGGACCCGTACCCCAGTGAGAGTCAGTGTGTGTGTGGGACCCATACCCCAGTGAGAGTCAGTGCGTGTGTGTGTGGGACCCGTACCCCAGTGAGAGTCAGTGTGTGTTTGTGTGTGGGACCCGGACCCCAGTGAGAGTCAGTGTGTGTGCGTGAGAAACTTTCCCCAGTGAGATTCAGAGTGTGTGTGGGAAACTTTCCCCAGTGAGAGTCAGTGTGTTTGTGGGACCCATACACCAGTGAGAGTCAGTGTGTGTGTGTGGGACCCCTACCACACTGAGCGTCAGTGTGTGTGTGTGGGACCCGTACCCCAGTGAGAGTCACTGTGTGTTTGTGGGACCCGTACCCCAGTGAGAGTCAGTTTGCGTGTGGGACCCGTACCACAGTGAGTGTCAGTGTGTGTGTGGGACCCATACCCCAGTGAGAGTCAGTATCTGTGTGGGAGCCGTACCCCAGTGAGAGTCAGAGTGTGTGTGGGACCCGTACCCCAGTGAGAGTCAGTATCTGTGTGGGAGCCGTACCCCAGTGAGAGTCAGTTTGTGTGTGTGAGAAACTTTCCCCAGTGAGATTCAGTGTGTGTGTGTGTGTGGGAAACTTTCCCCAGTGAGAGTCAGTGTGTGTGTGGGACCCATACACCGATGAGAGTCAATGTGTGTGTGTGGGACCCGTACCCCAGTGAGCGTCAGTGTGTGTGTGTGGGACCCGTACCCCAGTGAGAGTCAGTTTGTGTGTGGGACCCGTACCACAGTGAGAGTCAGTATCTGTGTGTGAGCCGTACCCCAGTGAGAGTCAGTTTGTGTGTGTGAGAAACTTTCCCCAGTGAGATTCAGTGTGTGTGTGTGTGTGGGAAACTTTCCCCAGTGAGAGTCAGTGTGTGTGTGGGACCCATACACCGATGAGAGTCAATGTGTGTGTGTGGGACCCTTACCCCAGTGAGCGTCAGTGTGTGTGTGTGGGACCCGTGCCCCAGTGAGAGTCAGTGTGTGTGTGTGTGCGACCCATACCCCAGTGAGCGTCAGTGTGTGTGTGTGGGACCCGTACCCCAGTGAGAGTCAGTGTGTGTGTGGGACCCGTACCCCAGTGAGAGTCAGTGTGTGTGTGTGGGACCCGTACCCCAGTGAGAGTCAGTGTGTGTGTGGGACCCGTACCCCAGTTAGAGTCAGTGTGTGTGTGGTACTCGCACACCAGTGAGAGTCAGCGTGTGTGTGGGACCTGTACCACAGGGAGAGTTAGTGTGTGCGTGTGTGTGGGACCCTTAACCCAGTGAGAGTCAGTGTGTGTGTGTGTGTGGGACCCGTACCCCAGTGAGAGTCAGTGTGTGTGTTTGAGGGACCGGTACCCCAGTGAGAGTCAGTGTGTGTGTGTGTGTGGGACCCGTACCCCAGTGAGAGTCAGTGTGTGTTTGTGTGTGGGACCCGTACCCCAGTGAGAGTCTGTGTGTGTGTGGGTGTCTGTGGGACCCATACCCCAGTGAGAGTCAGTGTGTGTTTGTGTGTGGGACCCGGACCCCAGTGAGAGTTAGTGTGTGCGTGTGTGTGGGACCCTTAACCCAGTGAGAGTTAGTGTGTGTGTGTGGGACCCGTACCCCAGTGAGAGTCAGTGTGTGTGTGTGGGACCCGTAACCCAGTGAGAGTCAGTGTGTGTATGTGGGACCCATACCCCAGTGAGAGTCAGTGTGTGTGTGGGACCCGTACCCCAGAGAGAGTCAGTGTGTGTGTGGGACCCGTACCCAAGTGAAAGTCAGTGTGTGTGTGTGTGTGTGGGACCCGTACCCCAGTGAGAGTCAGTGTGTGTGTGTGTGTGTGGGACCCGTACCCCAGTGAGAGTCAGTGTGGGTGTGTGTGGGACCCGTACCCCAGTGAGAGTCAGTGTGTGTGTGTGGGACCCGTAACCCAGTGAGAGTCAGTGTGTGTGTGTGTGGTTCCCGTACCCCAGTGAGAGTCAGTGTGTGTGTGTGTGGGTCCCGTACCCCAGTGAGAGTGAGTGTGTGTGTATTTGGGACTCGTATCCCAGTGAGAGTCAGTGTGTGTGTGTGTGGGTCCCGTACCCCAGTGAGAGTCAGTGTGTGTGTGTGTGGGACACGGACCCCAGTGAGAGGCAGTGTGTGTGTGTGGGACCCGGACCCCAGTGAGAGTCAGTGTTTGTTTGGGACCCGTACCCAAGTGAGAGTCAGTGTGTGTTTGGGACCCGTACCCCAGTGAGAGTCAGTGTGTGTGTGTGTGGGACCCGTACCCCAGTGAGATTCAGTGTGTGTGTGTGTGTGGGACCCGTACCCCAGTGAGAGTCAGTGTGTGTGTTTGGGACCCGTACCAGAGTGAGAGTCAGTGAGTGTTTGGGACCAGTACCCCAGTGAGAGTCAGTGTGTGTGTGTGTGGGACCCGTACCCCAGTGAGAGTCAGTGTGTGTGTGTTTGGGACCCGTACCCCAGTGAGAGTCAGTGTGTGTGTGGTGTGGGACCCGTACCCCAGTGAGAGTCAGTGGGTGTGTTTGGGACCCGTACACCAGTGAGAGCCACTGTGTGTATGCGGGACCCGTACCCCAGTGGGAGTCAGTGTGTGTGTGTGTGTGGGACCTTTACCCCAAGGAGAGTTAGTGTGTGTGTGTGGGAACCGTACCCCAGTGAGAGTCAGTGTGTAAGTGTGTGGGAGCCTTACCCCAGTGAGAGTCAGTGTGTGTGTGTGTGTGTGTGGGACCCGTACCCCAGTGAGAGTCAGAGTGTGTGTGGGATCTTTAACCCAGTGAGATTCAGTTTGTGTTTGTGGGACCCGTACCCCAGTGAGAGTCATTGTGAGAGTGCGTGGGAGCCATACCCCAGTGAGAGTCAGTGTTTGTGTGGGACCCGTACGCCAGTGAGAGTCAGTGTGTGTGTGTGTGTGTGGGACCCGTACCCCAGTGAGAGTCAGTGTGTGTGTGTGTGTGGGACCCGTACCCCAGTGAGAGTCAGTGTGTGTGTGTGTGGGGGACCCGTACCCCAGTGAGAGTCAGTGTGTGTGTGTGTGTGCGACCCGTAACCCAGTGAGAGTCAGTGTGTGTGTGTGTGGGACCCGTACCCCAGTGAGAGTCAGTGTGTGTGTGTTTGTGGGACCAGTACCCCAGTGAGAGTCAGTGTGTGTGTGGGACCCGTACCCCAGTGGGAGTCAGTGTGTGTGTGTGTGTGGGACCCTTACCCCAAGGAGAGTTATTGTGTGTGTGTGGGAACCGTACCCCAGTGAGAGTCAGTGTGTAAGTGTGTGGGAGACTTACCACAGTGAGAGTCAGTGTGAGTGTGTGTGTGGGACCCGTACCCCAGTGAGAGTCAGAGTGTGTGTGGGATCTTTACCCAGGTGAGATTCAGTTTGTGTTTGTGGGACCCGTACCCCAGTGAGAGTCAGTGTGAGAGTGCGTGGGAGCCATACCCCAGTGAGAGTCAGTGTTTGTGTGGGACCCGTACACCAGTGAGAGTCAGGGTGTGTGTGTGTGTGTGGGACCCGTACCCCAGTGAGAGTCAGTGTGTGTGTGTGTGTGTGTGGGACCCGTACCCCAGTGAGAGTCAGTGTGTGTGTGTGTGTGTGTGACCCGTACCCCAGTGAGAGTCAGTGTGTGTGTGTGTGTGTGGGACCCGTACCCCAGTGAGAGTCAGTGTGTGTGTGTGTGTGGGACCCGTACCCCAGTGAGAGTCAGTGTGTGTGTGTGTGTGGGACCCGAACCTCAGTGAGAGTCAGTGTGTGTGTGGGACACCGTACCCCAGTGAGAGTCAGTGTGTGTGTGGGACCCGTACCCCAGTGAGAGTCAGTGTGTGTGTGAGTGGGACCCATACCACAGTGAGAGTCAGTGTGTGTGTGGGACACGTACCCTAGTGTGAGTCAGTGTGTGTGTGTGTGTGTGGGACCCATACCACAGTGAGAGTCAGTGTGTGTGTGTGTGGGACAGGTACCCCAGTGAGAGTCAGTGTGTGTGTGGGACCCGTACCCCAGTGAGAGTCAGTGTGTGTGTGGGACCCGTACCCCAGTGAGAGTCAGTGTGTGTGTGTGTGGGACCCGTACCCGAGTGAGAGTCAGTGTGTGTGTGTGTGGGACCCGTACCTCAGTGAGAGTCAGTGTGTGTGTTTGGGACCCGTACCCGAGTGAGAGTCAGTGTGTGTGTGTGTGGGACCCGTACCTCAGTGAGAGTCAGTGTGTGTGTTTGGGACCCGTACCCGAGTGAGAGTCAGTGTGTGTGTGGGACCCATACCACAGTGAGAGTCAGTGTGTGTGTGTGGGACCCGTACCCCAGTGAGAGTCAGTGTGTGTGTGTGTGGGACACGTACCCCAGTGAGAGTCAGTGTGTGAGTGTGGGACCCGTACCCCAGTGAGAGTCAGTGTGAGTGTGGGACATGTACCCCAGTGAGAGTCAGTGTGTGTGTGTGTGGGAAGCGTACCCCAGTGAGAGTCATTGTGTGTGTGGGACCCGTACCCCATTGAGAGTCAGTGTGTGTGTTTGAGGGACCGGTACCCCAGTGAGAGTCAGTGTGTGTGTTTGAGGGACCGGTACCCCAGTGAGAGTCAGTGTGTGTGTGTGTGTGGGACCCGGACCCCAGTGAGAGTCAGTGTGTGTGTGTGTGTGGGACCCATACCCCAGTGAGAGTCAGTGTGTGTTTGTGTGTGGGACCCGGACCCCAGTGAGAGTTAGTGTGTGCGTGTGTGTGGGACCCTTAACCCAGTGAGAGTTAGTGTGTGTGTGTGGGACCCGTACCCCAGTGAGAGTCAGTGTGTGTTTGTGTGTGGGACCCGGACCCCAGTGAGAGTTAGTGTGTGCGTGTGTGTGGGACCCTTAACCCAGTGAGAGTTAGTGTGTGTGTGTGGGACCCGTACCCCAGTGAGAGTCAGTGTGTGTGTGTGTGGGACCCGTACCCCAGGGAGAGTTAGTGTGTGCGTGTGTGTGGGACCCTTAACCCAGTGAGAGTTAGTGTGTGTGTGTGGGACCCGTACCCCAGTGAGAGTCAGTGTGTGTGTGTGGGACCCGTAACCCAGTGAGAGTCAGTGTGTGTATGTGGGACCCATACCCCAGTGAGAGTCAGTGTGTGTGTGTGTGTGGGACCCATACCCCAGTGAGAGTCAGTGTGTGTGTGGGACCCATACCCCAGTGAGAGTCAGTGTGTGTGTGGGACCCGTACCCCAGAGAGAGTCAGTGTGTGTGTGGGACCCGTGCCCCAGTGAGAGTCAGTGTGTGTGTGTGTGTGTGTGGGACACATACCCCAGTGAGAGTCAGTGTGTGTGTGTGTGTGTGTGGGACCCGTACCCCAGTGAGAGTCAGTGTGTGTGTGTGTGGGACCCGTACCCCAGTGAGAGTCAGTGTGTGTGTGGGACCCGTACCCCAGTGAGAGTCAGTATCTGTGTGGGAGCCGTAGCCCAGTGAGATTCAGTGTGTGTGTGTGAGAAACTTTCCCCAGTGAGATTCCGTGTGTGTGTGTGCGAAACTTTCCCCATTGAGATTCAGAGTGTGTGTGGGAAACTTTCCCCAGTGAGAGTCAGTGTGTTTGTGGGACCCATACACCAGTGAGAGTCAGTGTGTGTGTGTGGGACCCCTACCCCACTGAGCGTCAGTGTGTGTGTGTGGGACCCGTACCCCAGTGAGAGTCACTGTGTGTTTGTGGGACCCGTACCCCAGTGAGAGTCAGTTTGTGTGTGGGACCCGTACCACAGTGAGAGTCAGTATCTGTGTGTGAGCCGTACCCCAGTGAGAGTCAGTTTGTGTGTGTGAGAAACTTTCCCCAGTGAGATTCAGTGTGTGTGTGTGTGTGGGAAACTTTCCCCAGTGAGAGTCAGTGTGTGTGTGGGACCCATACACCGATGAGAGTCAATGTGTGTGTGTGGGACCCTTACCCCAGTGAGCGTCAGTGTGTGTGTGTGGGACCCGTGCCCCAGTGAGAGTCAGTGTGTGTGTGTGTGCGACCCATACCCCAGTGAGCGTCAGTGTGTGTGTGTGGGACCCGTACCCCAGTGAGAGTCAGTGTGTGTGTGGGACCCGTACCCCAGTGAGAGTCAGTGTGTGTGTGTGGGACCCGTACCCCAGTGAGAGTCAGTGTGTGTGTGGGACCCGTACCCCAGTTAGAGTCAGTGTGTGTGTGGTACCCGCACACCAGTGAGAGTCAGCGTGTGTGTGGGACCTGTACCACAGGGAGAGTTAGTGTGTGCGTGTGTGTGGGACCCTTAACCCAGTGAGAGTCAGCGTGTGTGTGTGTGTGTTGGACCTGGACCCCAGTGAGAGTCATTGTGTGTGTGGGACCCGTACCCCAGTGAGAGTCAGTGTGTGTGTTTGAGGGACCGGTACCCCAGTGAGAGTCAGTGTGTGTTTGTGTGTGGGACCCGGACCCCAGTGAGAGTTAGTGTGTGCGTGTGTGTGGGACCCTTAACCCAGTGAGAGTTAGTGTGTGTGTGTGGGACCCGTACCCCAGTGAGAGTCAGTGTGTGTGTGTGTGTGGGACCTGTACCCCAGAGAGAGTTAGTGTGTGCGTGTGTGTGGGACCCTTAACCCAGTGAGAGTTAGTGTGTGTGTGTGGGACCCGTACCCCAGTGAGAGTCAGTGTGTGTGTGTGGGACCCGTAACCCAGTGAGAGTCAGTGTGTGTATGTGGGACCCGTACCCCAGTGAGTGTCAGTGTGTGTGTGTGGGACCCGTAACCCAGTGAGAGTCAGTGTGTGTATGTGGGACCCGTACCCCAGTGAGAGTCAGTGTGTGTGTGTGTGTGGGACCCATACCCCAGTGAGAGTCAGTGTGTGTGTGGGACCCATACCCCAGTGAGAGTCAGTGTGTGTGTGGGACCCGTACCCCAGAGAGAGTCAGTGTGTGTGTGGGACCCGTACCCGAGTGAGAGTCAGTGTGTGTGTGTGTGTGTGTGGGACCCGTACCCCAGTGAGAGTCAGTGTGTGTGTGTGTGTGTGTGGGACACATACCCCTTTGAGAGTCAGTGTGTGTGTGTGTGTGTGTGGGACCCGTACCCCAGTGAGAGTCAGTGTGTGTGTGTGTGGGACCCGTACCCCAGTGAGAGTCAGTGTGTGTGTGTGGGACCCGTAACCCAGTGAGAGTCAGTGTGTGTGTGTGTGGGACCCGTACCCCAGTGAGAGTCAGTGTGTGTGTGTGTGGGTCCCGTACCCCAGTGAGAGTGAGTGTGTGTGTATTTGGGACTCGTATCCCAGTGAGAGTCAGTGTGTGTGTGTGTGGGTCCCGTACCCCAGTGAGAGTCAGTGTGTGTGTGTGTGGGACACGGACCCCAGTGAGAGGCAGTGTGTGTGTGTGGGACCCGTACCCCAGTGAGATTCAGTGTGTGTGTGTGTGTGGGACCCGTACCCCAGTGAGAGTCAGTGTGTGTGTTTGGGACCCGTACCAGAGTGAGAGTCAGTGAGTGTTTGGGACCAGTACCCCAGTGAGAGTCAGTGTGTGTGTGTTTGGGACCCGTACCCCAGTGAGAGTCAGTGTGTGTGTGGTGTGGGACCCGTACCCCAGTGAGAGTCAGTGTGTGTGTGTGTGGGACCCGTACCCCAGTGAGAGTCAGTGTGTGTGTGTTTGGGACCCGTACCCCAGTGAGAGTCAGTGTGTGTGTGGTGTGGGACCCGTACCCCAGTGAGAGTCAGTGGGTGTGTTTGGGACCCGTACACCAGTGAGAGCCACTGTGTGTATGCGGGACCCGTACCCCAGTGGGAGTCAGTGTGTGTGTGTGTGTGGGACCTTTACCCCAAGGAGAGTTAGTGTGTGTGTGTGGGAACCGTACCCCAGTGAGAGTCAGTGTGTGTGTGTGTGGGACCCGTACCCCAGTGAGAGTCAGTGTGTGTGTGTGTGTGGGACCAGTACCCCAGTGAGAGTCAGTGTGTGTGTGGGACCCGTACCCCAGTGGGAGTCAAGGTGTGTGTGTGTGTGGGACCCTTACCCCAAGGAGAGTTATTGTGTGTGTGTGGGAACCGTACCCCAGTGAGAGTCAGTGTGTAAGTGTGTGGGAGACTTACCCCAGTGAGAGTCAGTGTGAGTGTGTGTGTGGGACCCGTACCCCAGTGAGAGTCAGAGTGTGTGTGGGATCTTTACCCAGGTGAGATTCAGTTTGTGTTTGTGGGACCCGTACCCCAGTGAGAGTCAGTGTGAGAGTGCGTGGGAGCCATACCCCAGTGAGAGTCAGTGTTTGTGTGGGACCCGTACCCCAGTGAGAGTCAGGGTGTGTGTGTGTGTGTGGGACCCGTACCCCAGTGAGAGTCAGTGTGTGTGTGTGTGTGTGTGACCCGTACCCCAGTGAGAGTCAGTGTGTGTGTGTGTGTGTGGGACCCGTACCCCAGTGAGAGTCAGTGTGTGTGTGTGTGTGGGACCCGTACCCCAGTGAGAGTCAGTGTGTGTGTGTGTGTGGGACCCGTACCTCAGTGAGAGTCAGTGTGTGTGTGGGACACCGTACCCCAGTGAGAGTCAGTGTGTGTGTGGGACCCGTACCCCAGTGAGAGTCAGTGTGTGTGTGAGTGGGACCCGTACCCCAGTGAGAGTCAGTGTGTGTGTGGGACCCGTACCCCAGTGAGAGTCAGTGTGTGTGTGTGTGGGACCCGTACCACAGTGAGAGTCAGTGTGTGTGTGGGACCCGTACCCTAGTGTGAGTCAGTGTGTGTGTGTGTGTGTGGGACCCATACCACAGTGAGAGTCAGTGTGTGTGTGTGTGGGACAGGTACCCCAGTGAGAGTCAGTGTGTGTGTGGGACCCGTACCCCAGTGAGAGTCAGTGTGTGTGTGTGTGGGACCCGTACCCGAGTGAGAGTCAGTGTGTGTGTGTGTGGGACCCGTACCTCAGTGAGAGTCAGTGTGTGTGTTTGGGACCCGTACCCGAGTGAGAGTCAGTGTGTGTGTGGGACCCATACCACAGTGAGAGTCAGTGTGTGTGTGTGGGACCCGTACCCCAGTGAGAGTCAGTTTGTGTGTGTGGGACCCGTACCCCAGTGAGAGTCACTGTGTGTGTGGGACCCGTACCCCAGTGAGAGTCAGTGTGTGTGTGGGACCCGTACCCCAGTGGGAGTCAGTGTGTGTGTGTGTGTGGGACCCTTACCCCAAGGAGAGTTATTGTGTGTGTGTGGGAACCGTACCCCAGTGAGAGTCAGTGTGTAAGTGTGTGGGGACTTACCCCAGTGAGAGTCAGTGTGAGTGTGTGTGTGGGACCCGTACCCCAGTGAGAGTCAGAGTGTGTGTGGGATCTTTACCCAGGTGAGATTCAGTTTGTGTTTGTGGGACCCGTACCCCAGTGAGAGTCAGTGTGAGAGTGCGTGGGAGCCATACCCCAGTGAGAGTCAGTGTTTGTGTGGGACCCGTACCCCAGTGAGAGTCAGGGTGTGTGTGTGTGTGTGGGACCCGTACCCCAGTGAGAGTCAGTGTGTGTGTGTGTGTGTGTGACCCGTACCCCAGTGAGAGTCAGTGTGTGTGTGTGTGTGTGGGACCCGTACCCCAGTGAGAGTCAGTGTGTGTGTCTGTGTGGGACCCGTACCCCAGTGAGAGTCAGTGTGTGTGTGTGTGTGGGACCCGTACCTCAGTGAGAGTCAGTGTGTGTGTGGGACACCGTACCCCAGTGAGAGTCAGTGTGTGTGTGGGACCCGTACCCCAGTGAGAGTCAGTGTGTGTGTGAGTGGGACCCATACCACAGTGAGAGTCAGTGTGTGTGTGGGACACGTACCCTAGTGTGAGTCAGTGTGTGAGTGTGTGTGTGGGACCCATACCACAGTGAGAGTCAGTGTGTGTGTGTGTGGGACAGGTACCCCAGTGAGAGTCAGTGTGTGTGTGGGACCCGTACCCCAGTGAGAGTCAGTGTGTGTGTGTGTGGGACCCGTACCCGAGTGAGAGTCAGTGTGTGTGTGTGTGGGACCCGTACCTCAGTGAGAGTCAGTGTGTGTGTTTGGGACCCGTACCCGAGTGAGAGTCAGTGTGTGTGTGGGACCCATACCACAGTGAGAGTCAGTGTGTGTGTGTGGGACCCGTACCCCAGTGAGAGTCAGTGTGTGTGTGTGTGGGACACGTACCCCAGTGAGAGTCAGTGTGTGAGTGTGGGACCCGTACCCCAGTGAGAGTCAGTGTGAGTGTGGGACATGTACCCCAGTGAGAGTCAGTGTGTGTGTGTGTGGGAAGCGTACCCCAGTGAGAGTCAGTGTGTGTGTGTGTGTGGGACCCGTACCCCAGTGGGAGTCAGTGTGTGTGTGTGGGACCCGTACCCCAGTGAGAGTCAGTGTGTGTGTGTGTGTGGGACCCGTACCCCAGTGGGAGTCAGTGTGTGTGTGTGGGACCCGTACCCCAGTGAGAGTCAGTGTGTGTGTGTGGGACCCGTACCCCAGTGAGAGTCAGTGTGAGTGTGGGAGACGTACCCCAGTGAGAGTCACTGTGTGTGTGGGACCCGTACCCCAGTGAGAGTCAGTGTGTATGTGGTACCCGTACCCCAGTGAGAGTCAGTGTGTGTGTGTGTGGGAACCGTACCCCAGTGAGAGTCAGTGTGTGTGTGGGACCCGTAGCCCAGTGAGAGTCAGTGTGTGTGTGGTACCCGTACCCCAGTGAGAGTCAGTGTGTGTGTGGGACCCGTACCCCAGTGAGAGTCAGTGTGTGTGGGACCCGTACCCCAGTGAGAGTCAGTGTGTGTGTGGTACCCGTACCCCAGTGAGAGTCAGTGTGTGTGTGGGACCCTTACCCCAGTGAGAGTCAGTGTGTGTGTGTGTGGGACCCGTACCCCAGTGAGAGTCAGTGTGTGTGTGTGAGTGGGACCCGTACCCCTGTGAGAGTCAGTGTGTGTGTGGAACCCGTACCCCAGTGAGAGTCAGTGTGTGTGTGGAACCCGTACCCCAGTGAGAGTCAGTGTGTGTGTGTGTGGGACCCGTACCCCAGTGAGAGTCAGTGTGTGTGTGTGGGTGTGTGGGACCCGTACCCCAGTGAGAGTCAGTATGTGTGTGGGACCCGTACCCCAGTGAGAGTCAGTGTGTGTGTGTGTTTGTGGGACCCGTACACCAGTGAGAGTCAGTGTATGTGTCTGGGACGCGTACCCCAGTGAGAATCAGTGTGTGTGTGTTGGACCCGTACCCCAGTGAGAGTCAGTGTGTGTGTGGGACCCGCACCCCAGTGAGAGTCAGTGTGTGTGTTTGGGACCCGTATCCCAGTGAGAGTCAGGGTGTGTTTGGGACCCGTACCCCTTTGAGAGTCAGTGTGTGTGTGGGACCCGTACCTCAGTTAGAGTCAGTGTGTGTGTGTATTTGGGACCCGTACCCCATTGAGAGTCAGTGTATGTGTCTGGGACGCGTATCCCAGTGAGAGTCAGTGTGTGTGTGTGTGGGACCCGTACCCCAGTGAGAGTCAGTGTGTGTGTGTGTGTGGGACCCGTACCCCAGTGAGAGTCAGTGTGTGTGTGTGTGTGGGACCCGTACCCCAGTGAGAGTCAGTGTGTGTGTGTGTGTGGGACCCGTACCTCAGTGAGAGTCAGTGTGTGTGTGGGACACCGTACCCCAGTGAGAGTCAGTGTGTGTGTGGGACCCGTACCCCAGTGAGAGTCAGTGTGTGTGTGAGTGGGACCCATACCACAGTGAGAGTCAGTGTGTGTGTGGGACCCGTACCCTAGTGTGAGTCAGTGTGTGTGTGTGTGTGTGGGACCCATACCACAGTGAGAGTCAGTGTGTGTGTGTGTGGGACAGGTACCCCAGTGAGAGTCAGTGTGTGTGTGGGACCCGTACCCCAGTGAGAGTCAGTGTGTGTGTGTGTGGGACCCGTACCCGAGTGAGAGTCAGTGTGTGTGTGTGTGGGACCCGTACCTCAGTGAGAGTCAGTGTGTGTGTTTGGGACCCGTACCCGAGTGAGAGTCAGTGTGTGTGTGGGACCCATACCACAGTGAGAGTCAGTGTGTGTGTGTGGGACCCGTACCCCAGTGAGAGTCAGTGTGTGTGTGTGTGGGACACGTACCCCAGTGAGAGTCAGTGTGTGAGTGTGGGACATGTACCCCAGTGAGAGTCAGTGTGTGTGTGTGGGACCCGTACCCCAGTGAGAGTCAGTGTGTGTGTGTGGGACCCGTACCCCAGTGAGAGTCAGTGTGAGTGTGGGAGCCGTGCCCCAGTGAGAGTCAGTGTGTGTGGGACCCGTACCCCAGTGAGAGTCAGTGTGTAAGTGTGTGGGAGACTTACCCCAGTGAGAGTCAGTGTGAGTGTGTGTGTGGGACCCGTACCCCAGTGAGAGTCAGAGTGTGTGTGGGATCTTTACCCAGGTGAGATTCAGTTTGTGTTTGTGGGACCCGTACCCCAGTGAGAGTCAGTGTGAGAGTGCGTGGGAGCCATACCCCAGTGAGAGTCAGTGTTTGTGTGGGACCCGTACCCCAGTGAGAGTCAGGGTGTGTGTGTGTGTGTGGGACCCGTACCCCAGTGAGAGTCAGTGTGTGTGTGTGTGTGTGTGACCCGTACCCCAGTGAGAGTCAGTGTGTGTGTGTGTGTGTGGGACCCGTACCCCAGTGAGAGTCAGTGTGTGTGTGTGTGTGGGACCCGTACCCCAGTGAGAGTCAGTGTGTGTGTGTGTGTGGGACCCGTACCTCAGTGAGAGTCAGTGTGTGTGTGGGACACCGTACCCCAGTGAGAGTCAGTGTGTGTGTGGGACCCGTACCCCAGTGAGAGTCAGTGTGTGTGTGAGTGGGACCCATACCACAGTGAGAGTCAGTGTGTGTGTGGGACACGTACCCTAGTGTGAGTCAGTGTGTGTGTGTGTGTGTGGGACCCATACCACAGTGAGAGTCAGTGTGTGTGTGTGTGGGACAGGTACCCCAGTGAGAGTCAGTGTGTGTGTGGGACCCGTACCCCAGTGAGAGTCAGTGTGTGTGTGTGTGGGACCCGTACCCGAGTGAGAGTCAGTGTGTGTGTGTGTGGGACCCGTACCTCAGTGAGAGTCAGTGTGTGTGTTTGGGACCCGTACCCGAGTGAGAGTCAGTGTGTGTGTGGGACCCATACCACAGTGAGAGTCAGTGTGTGTGTGTGGGACCCGTACCCCAGTGAGAGTCAGTGTGTGTGTGTGTGGGACACGTACCCCAGTGAGAGTCAGTGTGTGAGTGTGGGACCCGTACCCCAGTGAGAGTCAGTGTGAGTGTGGGACATGTACCCCAGTGAGAGTCAGTCTGTGTGTGTGTGGGAAGCGTACCCCAGTGAGAGTCAGTGTGTGTGTGTGGGACCCGTACCCCACTGAGAGTCAGTGTGTGTGTGTGGGACCCGTACCCCAGTGAGAGTCAGTGTGAGTGTGGGAGACGTACCCCAGTGAGAGTCACTGTGTGTGTGGGACCCGTACCCCAGTGAGAGTCAGTGTGTATGTGGTACCCGTACCCCAGTGAGAGTCAGTGTGTGTGTGTGTGGGAACCGTACCCCAGTGAGAGTCAGTGTGTGTGTGTGTGTGTGGGACCCGTAGCCCAGTGAGAGTCAGTGTGTGTGTGGTACCCGTACCCCAGTGAGAGTCAGTGTGTGTGTGGGACCCGTACCCCAGTGAGAGTCAGTGTGTGTGGGACCCGTACCCCAGTGAGAGTCAGTGTGTGTGTGGTACCCGTACCCCAGTGAGAGTCAGTGTGTGTGTGGGACCCTTACCCCAGTGAGAGTCAGTGTGTGTATGTGTGGGACCCATACCCCAGTGAGAGTCAGTGTGTGTGTGTGTGGGACCCGTACCCCAATGAGAGTCAGTGTGTGTGTGGGACCTGTACCCCAGTGAGAGTCAGTGTGTGTGTGTGTGTGGGACCCGTACCCCAGTGAGAGTCAGTGTGTGTGTGTGTGTGGGACCCGTACCCCTGTGAGAGTCAGTGTGTGTGTGGAACCCGTACCCCAGTGAGAGTCAGTGTGTGTGTGGAACCCGTACCCCAGTGAGAGTCAGTGTGTGTGTGTGTGGGACCCGTACCCCAGTGAGAGTCAGTGTGTGTGTGTGGGTGTGTGGGACCCGTACCCCAGTGAGAGTCAGTATGTGTGTGGGACCCGTACCCCAGTGAGAGTCAGTGTGTGTGTGTGTTTGTGGGACCCGTACACCAGTGAGAGTCAGTGTATGTGTCTGGGACGCGTACCCCAGTGAGAATCAGTGTGTGTGTGTTGGACCCGTACCCCAGTGAGAGTCAGTGTGTGTGTGGGACCCGCACCCCAGTGAGAGTCAGTGTGTGTGTGTGTTTGTGGGACCCGTACACCAGTGAGAGTCAGTGTATGTGTCTGGGACGCGTACCCCAGTGAGAGTCAGTGTGTGTGTGTTGGACCCGTACCCCAGTGAGAGTCAGTGTGTGTGTGGGACCCGCACCCCAGTGAGAGTCAGTGTGTGTGTTTGGGACCCGTATCCCAGTGAGAGTCAGGGTGTGTTTGGGACCCGTACCCCTTTGAGAGTCAGTGTGTGTGTGGGACCCGTACCTCAGTTAGAGTCAGTGTGTGTGTGTATTTGTGACCCGTACCCCATTGAGAGTCAGTGTATGTGTCTGGGACGCGTATCCCAGTGAGAGTCAGTGTGTGTGTGTGTGGGACCCGTACCCCAGTGAGAGTCAGTGTGTGTGTGTGTGTGGGACCCGTACCCCAGTGAGAGTCAGTGTGTGTGTGTGTTTGTGGGACCCGTACCCCAGTGAGAGTCAGTGTGTGTGTTTGGGACCCTTAACTCATTGAGATTCAGTGTGTTTCTGGGTCCCGTCTCCCTGCGAGATTCAGTGTGTATTTGGGACCCGAACCCCAGTGAGAGTAATTGTGAGTTTGCGACCCCTACCCCAGTGACAGTCAGTGTGTGTGTGGGACTCGTACCCCAGTGAGAGTCAGTGTGTGTGTGGGACCCGTACCCCAGTGACAGTCAGTGTGTGTGTGGGACCCGTACCCCAGTGAGAGTCAGTGTGTGTGTGAGTGGGACCCATACCACAGTGAGAGTCAGTGTGTGTGTGGGACACGTACCCTAGTGTGAGTCAGTGTGTGTGTGTGTGTGTGGGACCCATACCACAGTGAGAGTCAGTGTGTGTGTGTGTGGGACAGGTACCCCAGTGAGAGTCAGTGTGTGTGTGGGACCCGTACCCCAGTGAGAGTCAGTGTGTGTGTGTGTGGGACCCGTACCCGAGTGAGAGTCAGTGTGTTAGTGTGTGGGACCCGTACCTCAGTGAGAGTCAGTGTGTGTGTTTGGGACCCGTACCCGAGTGAGAGTCAGTGTGTGTGTGGGACCCATACCACAGTGAGAGTCAGTGTGTGTGTGTGGGACCCGTACCCCAGTGAGAGTCAGTGTGTGTGTGTGTGGGAAGCGTACCCCAGTGAGAGTCAGTGTGTGTGTGTGTGACCCGTACCCCACTGAGAGTCAGTGTGTGTGTGTGGGACCCGTACCCCAGTGAGAGTCAGTGTGAGTGTGGGAGACGTACCCCAGTGAGAGTCACTGTGTGTGTGGGACCCGTACCCCAGTGAGAGTCAGTGTGTATGTGGTACCCGTACCCCAGTGAGAGTCAGTGTGTGTGTGTGTGGGAACCGTACCCCAGTGAGAGTCAGTGTGTGTGTGGGACCCGTAGCCCAGTGAGAGTCAGTGTGTGTGTGGTACCCGTACCCCAGTGAGAGTCAGTGTGTGTGTGGGACCCGTACCCCAGTGAGAGTCAGTGTGTGTGGGACCCGTACCCCAGTGAGAGTCAGTGTGTGTGTGGGACCCGTACCCCAGTGAGAGTCAGTGTGTGTGTGGGACCCTTACCCCAGTGAGAGTCAGTGTGTGTATGTGTGGGACCCATACCCCAGTGAGAGTCAGTGTGTGTGTGTGTGGGACCCGTACCCCAATGAGAGTCAGTGTGTGTGTGGGACCTGTACCCCAGTGAGAGTCAGTGTGTGTGTGTGTGTGGGACCCGTACCCCAGTGAGAGTCAGTGTGTGTGTGTGTGTGGGACCCGTACCCCTGTGAGAGTCAGTGTGTGTGTGGAACCCGTACCCCAGTGAGAGTCAGTGTGTGTGTGGAACCCGTACCCCAGTGAGAGTCAGTGTGTGTGTGTGTGGGACCCGTACCCCAGTGAGAGTCAGTGTGTGTGTGTGGGTGTGTGGGACCCGTACCCCAGTGAGAGTCAGTATGTGTGTGGGACCCGTACCCCAGTGACAGTCAGTGTGTGTGTGTGTTTGTGGGACCCGTACACCAGTGAGAGTCAGTGTATGTGTCTGGGACGCGTACCCCAGTGAGATTCAGTGTGTGTGTCTTGGACCCGTACCCCAGTGAGAGTCAGTGTGTGTGTGGGACCCGCACCCCAGTGAGAGTCAGTGTGTGTGTTTGGGACCCGTATCCCAGTGAGAGTCAGTGTGTGTGTGGGACCCGCACCCCAGTGAGAGTCAGTGTGTGTGTTTGGGACCCGTATCCCAGTGAGAGTCAGGGTGTGTTTGGGACCCGTACCCCTTTGAGAGTCAGTGTGTGTGTGGGACCCGTACCTCAGTTAGAGTCAGTGTGTGTGTGTATTTGGGACCCGTACCCCATTGAGAGTCAGTGTATGTGTCTGGGACGCGTATCCCAGTGAGAGTCAGTGTGTGTGTGTGTGGGACCCGTACCCCAGTGAGAGTCAGTGTGTGTGTGTGTGTGGGACCCGTACCCCAGTGAGAGTCAGTGTTTGTATGTGTGGGACCCGTACCCCAGTGAGAGTCAGTGTGTGTGTGTGTTTGTGGGACCCGTACCCCAGTGAGAGTCAGTGTGTGTGTTTGGGACCCTTAACTCATTGAGATTCAGTGTGTTTCTGGGTCCCGTATCCCTGCGAGATTCAGTGTGTATTTGGGACCCGAACCCCAGTGAGAGTAATTGTGAGTTTGCGACCCCTACCCCAGTGACAGTCAGTGTGTGTGTGGGACCCGTACCCCAGTGAGAGTCAGTGTGTGTGTGGGACCCGTACCACAGTGACAGTCAGTGTGTGTGTGGGACCCGTACCCCAGTGAGAGTCAGTGTGTGTGGGACCCGTACCCCAGTGAGAGTCAGTGTGTGTAGGACCCGTATCCCAGTGAGAGTCAGTGTGTGTGTGGTACCCGTACCCCAGTGAGAGTCAGTGTGTGTGTGGTACCCGTACCCCAGTGAGAGTCAGTGTGTGTGTGTGTGGGAACCGTACCCCAGTGAGAGTCAGTGTGTGTGTGGGACCCGTACCCCTGTGAGAGTCAGTGTGTGTGTGGTACCCGTACCCCAGTGAGAGTCAGTGTGTGTGTGGGACCCGTACCGCAGTGAGAGTCAGTGTGTGTGTGTCTGGGACCCTTACCCCAGTGAGAGTCAGTGTGCGTGTGTGTGGGACCCATACCCCAGTGAGAGTCAGTGTGTGTGTGTGTGGGACCCGTACCCCAGTGAGAGTCAGTGTGTGTGTGGGACCCTTACCCCAGTGAGAGTCAGTGTGTGTGTGTGTGTTTGGGACCCGTACCCCAGTGAGAGTCAGCGTGTGTGTGTGTGTGGGACCCGTACCCCAGTGAGAGTCAGTGTGTGTGTGTGTGTGGGACCCATACCCCAGTGAGAGTCAGTGTGTGTGTGGGACCCGTACCCCAGTGAGAGTCAGTGCGTGTGTGTGTGGGACCCTTACCCCAGTGAGAGTCAGAGTGTGTGTGGGACCCGTACCCCAGTGAGAGACAGTGTGTGTGTTGGACCCGTACCCCAGTGAGAGTCAGTGTATGTGTGGGACCCGTACCCCAGTGAGAGTCAGTGTGTGTGTGTGTTTGTGGGACCCGTACACCAGTAAGAGTCAGAGTATGTGTCTGGGACGCGTACCCCAGTGAGAATCAGTGTGTGTGTGTTGGACCCGTACCCCAGTGAGAGTCAGTGTGTGTGTTTGGGACCCGTATCCCAGTGAGAGTCAGGGTGTGTTTTTGGGACCCGTACCCCTGTGAGAGTCAGTGTGTGTGTGGGACCCGTACCCCAGTGAGAGTCAGTGTGTGTGTGGGACCCGTACCCCAGTGAGTGTCAGAGTGTGTGTTTGGCACCCGTACCCCAGTGAGACTCAGTGTGTGTGTTTGGGATCCATATGCCAGTGAGAGTCAGTGTGTGTATGTGGGAACCGTACTCCAGTGAGAGTCAGTGTGTGTGTGTGTGGGACCCATACCCCAGTGAGAGTCAGTGTGTGTGTGTGTGGGACCCGTACCCCAGTGAGAGTCAGTGTGTGTGTGGGACCCGTACCCCAGTGAGAGTCAGTGTGTGTGTGTGTGTTTGGGACCCGTACCCCAGTGAGCGTCAGCGTGTGTGTGTGTGTGTGGGACCCGTACCCCAGTGAGAGTCAGTGTGTGTGTGTGTGTGGGACCCATACCCCAGTGAGAGTCAGTGTGTGTGTGGGACCCGTACCCCAGTGAGAGTCAGTGTGTGTGTGTGTGGGACCCGTACCCCAGTGAGAGTCAGTGTGTGTGTGGGACCCGTACCCCAGTGAGAGACAGTGTATGTGTGGGACCCATACCCCAGTGAGAGTCAGTGTGTGTGTGTGTTTGTGGGACCCGTACACCAGTAAGAGTCAGTGTATGTGTCTGGGACGCGTACCCCAGTGAGAATCAGTGTGTGTGTGTTGGACCCGTACCCCAGTGAGAGTCAGTGTGTGTGTGGGACCCGCACCCCAGTGAGAGTCAGTGTGTGTGTGTGTTTGTGGGACCCGTACACCAGTGAGAGTCAGTGTATGTGTCTGGGACGCGTACCCCAGTGAGAGTCAGTGTGTGTGTGTTGGACCCGTACCCCAGTGAGAGTCAGTGTGTGTGTGGGACCCGCACCCCAGTGAGAGTCAGTGTGTGTGTTTGGGACCCGTATCCCAGTGAGAGTCAGGGTGTGTTTGGGACCCGTACCCCTTTGAGAGTCAGTGTGTGTGTGGGACCCGTACCTCAGTTAGAGTCAGTGTGTGTGTGTATTTGTGACCCGTACCCCATTGAGAGTCAGTGTATGTGTCTGGGACGCGTATCCCAGTGAGAGTCAGTGTGTGTGTGTGTGTGGGACCCGTACCCCAGTGAGAGTCAGTGTGTGTGTGTGTGTGGGACCCGTACCCCAGTGAGAGTCAGTGTGTGTGTGTGTTTGTGGGACCCGTACCCCAGTGAGAGTCAGTGTGTGTGTTTGGGACCCTTAACTCATTGAGATTCAGTGTGTTTCTGGGTCCCGTATCCCTGCGAGATTCAGTGTGTATTTGGGACCCGAACCCCAGTGAGAGTAATTGTGAGTTTGCGACCCCTACCCCAGTGACAGTCAGTGTGTGTGTGGGACTCGTACCCCAGTGAGAGTCAGTGTGTGTGTGGGACCCGTACCCCAGTGACAGTCAGTGTGTGTGTGGGACCCGTACCCCAGTGAGAGTCAGTGAGTGTGTGAGTGGGACCCATACCACAGTGAGAGTCAGTGTGTGTGTGGGACACGTACCCTAGTGTGAGTCAGTGTGTGTGTGGGACCCGTACCCCAGTGAGAGTCAGTGTGTGTGTGTGTGGGACCCATACCACAGTGAGAGTCAGTGTGTGTGTGTGTGGGACAGGTACCCCAGTGAGAGTCAGTGTGTGTGTGGGACCCGTACCCCAGTGAGAGTCAGTGTGTGTGTGTGTGGGACCCGTACCCGAGTGAGAGTCAGTGTGTGTGTGTGTGGGACCCGTACCTCAGTGAGAGTCAGTGTGTGTGTTTGGGACCCGTACCCGAGTGAGAGTCAGTGTGTGTGTGGGACCCATACCACAGTGAGAGTCAGTGTGTGTGTGTGGGACCCGTACCCCAGTGAGAGTCAGTGTGTGTGTGTGTGGGACACGTACCCCAGTGAGAGTCAGTGTGTGAGTGTGGGACCCGTACCCCAGTGAGAGTCAGTGTGAGTGTGGGACATGTACCCCAGTGAGAGTCAGTGTGTGTGTGTGTGGGAAGCGTACCCCAGTGAGAGTCAGTGTGTGTGTGTGGGACCCGTACCCCACTGAGAGTCAGTGTGTGTGTGTGGGACCCGTACCCCAGTGAGAGTCAGTGTGAGTGTGGGAGACGTACCCCAGTGAGAGTCACTGTGTGTGTGGGACCCGTACCCCAGTGAGAGTCAGTGTGTAAGTGGTACCCGTACCCCAGTGAGAGTCAGTGTGTGTGTGTGTGGGAACCGTACCCCAGTGAGAGTCAGTGTGTGTGTGGGACCCGTAGCCCAGTGAGAGTCAGTGTGTGTGTGGTACCCGTACCCCAGTGAGAGTCAGTGTGTGTGTGGGACCCGTACCCCAGTGAGAGTCAGTGTGTGTGGGACCCGTACCCCAGTGAGAGTCAGTGTGTGTGTGGTACCCGTACCCCAGTGAGAGTCAGTGTGTGTGTGGGACCCTTACCCCAGTGAGAGTCAGTGTGTGTATGTGTGGGACCCATACCCCAGTGAGAGTCAGTGTGTGTGTGTGTGGGACCCGTACCCCAATGAGAGTCAGTGTGCGTGTCGGACCTGTACCCCTGTGAGAGTCAGTGTGTGTGTGTGTGTGGGACCCGTACCCCAGTGAGAGTCAGTGTGTGTGTGTGTGTGGGACCCGTACCCCTGTGAGAGTCAGTGTGTGTGTGGAACCCGTACCCCAGTGAGAGTCAGTGTGTGTGTGGAACCCGTACCCCAGTGAGAGTCAGTGTGTGTGTGTGTGGGACCCGTACCCCAGTGAGAGTCAGTGTGTGTGTGTGGGTGTGTGGGACCCGTACCCCAGTGAGAGTCAGTATGTGTGTGGGACCCGTACCCCAGTGAGAGTCAGTGTGTGTGTGTGTTTGTGGGACCCGTACACCAGTGAGAGTCAGTGTATGTGTCTGGGACGCGTACCCCAGTGAGATTCAGTGTGTGTGTCTTGGACCCGTACCCCAGTGAGAGTCAGTGTGTGTGTGGGACCCGCACCCCAGTGAGAGTCAGTGTGTGTGTTTGGGACCCGTATCCCAGTGAGAGTCAGGGTGTGTTTGGGACCCGTACCCCTTTGAGAGTCAGTGTGTGTGTGGGACCCGTACCTCAGTTAGAGTCAGTGTGTGTGTGTATTTGGGACCCGTACCCCATTGAGAGTCAGTGTATGTGTCTGGGACGCGTATCCCAGTGAGAGTCAGTGTGTGTGTGTGTGGGACCCGTACCCCAGTGAGAGTCAGTGTGTGTGTGTGTGTGGGACCCGTACCCCAGTGAGAGTCAGTGTGTGTGTGTGTTTGTGGGACCCGTACCCCAGTGAGAGTCAGTGTGTGTGTTTGGAACCCTTAACTCATTGAGATTCAGTGTGTTTCTGGGTCCCGTATCCCTGCGAGATTCAGTGTGTATTTGGGACCCGAACCCCAGTGAGAGTAATTGTGAGTTTGCGACCCCTACCCCAGTGACAGTCAGTGTGTGTGTGGGACCCGTACCCCAGTGAGAGTCAGTGTGTGTGTGGTACCCGTACCCCAGTGAGAGTCAGTGTGTGTGTGTGTGGGAACCGTACCCCAGTGAGAGTCAGTGTGTGTGTGGGACCCGTACCCCTGTGAGAGTCAGTGTGTGTGTGGTACCCGTACCCCAGTGAGAGTCAGTGTGTGTGTGGGACCCGTACCGCAGTGAGAGTCAGTGTGTGTGTGTCTGGGACCCTTACCCCAGTGAGAGTCAGTGTGCGTGTGTGTGGGACCCATACCCCAGTGAGAGTCAGTGTGTGTGTGTGTGGGACCCGTACCCCAGTGAGAGTCAGTGTGTGTGTGGGACCCTTACCCCAGTGAGAGTCAGTGTGTGTGTGTGTGTTTGGGACCCGTACCCCAGTGAGAGTCAGCGTGTGTGTGTGTGTGGGACCCGTACCCCAGTGAGAGTCAGTGTGTGTGTGTGTGTGGGACCCATACCCCAGTGAGAGTCAGTGTGTGTGTGGGACCCGTACCCCAGTGAGAGTCAGTGCGTGTGTGTGTGGGACCCTTACCCCAGTGAGAGTCAGAGTGTGTGTGGGACCCGTACCCCAGTGAGAGACAGTGTGTGTGTTGGACCCGTACCCCAGTGAGAGTCAGTGTATGTGTGGGACCCGTACCCCAGTGAGAGTCAGTGTGTGTGTGTGGGACCCGTACCCCAGTGAGAGTCAGTGTATGTGTGGGACCCGTACCCCAGTGAGAGTCAGTGTGTGTGTGTGTTTGTGGGACCCGTACACCAGTAAGAGTCAGTGTATGTGTCTGGGACGCGTACCCCAGTGAGAATCAATGTGTGTGTGTTGGACCCGTACCCCAGTGAGAGTCAGTGTGTGTGTTTGGGACCCGTATCCCAGTGAGAGTCAGGGTGTGTTTTTGGGACCCGTACCCCTGTGAGAGTCAGTGTGTGTGTGGGACCCGTACCCCAGTGAGAGTCAGTGTGTGTGTGGGACCCGTACCCCAGTGAGTGTCAGAGTGTGTGTTTGGCACCCGTACCCCAGTGAGAGTCAGTGTGTGTGTTTGGGATCCATATGCCAGTGAGAGTCAGTGTGTGTATGTGGGAACCGTACTCCAGTGAGAGTCAGTGTGTGTGTGTGTGGGACCCATACCCCAGTGAGAGTCAGTGTGTGTGTGTGTGGGACCCGTACCCCAGTGAGAGTCAGTGTGTGTGTGGGACCCGTACCCCAGTGAGAGTCAGTGTGTGTGTGTGTGTTTGGGACCCGTACCCCAGTGAGCGTCAGCGTGTGTGTGTGTGTGTGGGACCCGTACCCCAGTGAGAGTCAGTGTGTGTGTGTGTGTGGGACCCATACCCCAGTGAGAGTCAGTGTGTGTGTGGGACCCGTACCCCAGTGAGAGTCAGTGTGTGTGTGTGTGGGACCCGTACCCCAGTGAGAGTCAGTGTGTGTGTGGGACCCGTACCCCAGTGAGAGACAGTGTATGTGTGGGACCCGTACCCCAGTGAGAGTCAGTGTGTGTGTGTGTTTGTGGGACCCGTACACCAGTAAGAGTCAGTGTATGTGTCTGGGACGCGTACCCCAGTGAGAATCAGTGTGTGTGTGTTGGACCCGTACCCCAGTGAGAGTCAGTGTGTGTGTGGGACCCGTACCCCAGTGAGAGTCAGTGTGTGTGTTGGACCCGTACCCCAGTGAGAGTCAGTGTGTGTGTTTGGGACCCGTATCCCAGTGAGAGTCAGGGTGTGTTTTTGGGACCCGTACCCCTGTGAGAGTCTTTGTGTGTGTGGGACCCGTACCTCAGTTAGAGTCAGTGTGTGTGTGGTACCCGTACCCCAGTGAGAGTCAGTGTGTTTGTGGGACCCGGAACCCAGTGAGTGTCATTGTGTGTGTGGGCTCCGTACCCCAGTGAGAATCAGTGTGTGTTTGTGGGCTCTTACCCCAGTGAGAGTCAGTGTGTGTGAGGGACCCGTACCCCAGTGAGAGTCAGTGTGTGTGTGAGTGTCCCGTACCTCAGTTAGAGTCAGTGTGTGTGTGTATTTGGGACCTGTACCCCACTGAGAGTCAGTGTGTGTGTGTGTGGGACACGTACCCCAGTGAGAGTCAGTGTGTGTGTCTGTGTGTGTGTGTGTGTGTGGGTCCTGTAGCACAATGAGAGTCAATGTGTGTTTGGGAACCATAATCCAATCGGATTCAATGTGTGGGCGACACGTACCCCAGTGAGAGTCAGTGTGTGTGTGTGGGATCCGTACCCCTTTGAGAGTCAGTGTGTGTGTGTGTGTGTGGGACCCGTACCCCAGTGAGAGTCAGTGTGTCTGTGTGTGGGACCCGTACCCCAGTGAGAGTCAGTGTGTCTGTGTTTGGGACACGTACCCCAGTGAGAGTCAGTTTGTGTGTGTGTGGGACCCGTACACCAGTGAGAGTCAGTGTGTGTGTGTGTGTGTGGGACCCGTACCCCAGTGAGAGTCAGTGTGTCTGTGTTTGGGACACGTACCCCAGTGAGAGTCAGTTTGTGTGTGTGTGGGACCCGTACCCCAGTGAGAGTCAGTGTGTGTGTGTGTGGGATCCGTACCCCAGTGAGAATCAGTGTGTGTGTGGGACCCATGCCCCAGTGAGAGTCAGTGTGTGTGTGTGGGACCCGTACCCCAGTGAGAGTCAGTTTGTGTGTGTGTGGGACACGTACCCCAGTGAGAGTCAGTGTGTGTGTGAGACCCATACCCCAGTGAGAGACAGTGTGTGTGTGGGACCCATACCCCAGTGAGAGTCAGTGTGCGTGTGTGTGGGATCCGTACCCCAGTGAGAGTCAGTGTGTGTGTGTGTGGGACCCGTACCCCAGTGGGAGTCAGTGTGTGTGTGGGACCCGTACCCCAGTGAGAGTCAGTGTGTGTGTGGGACCCGTACCCCAGTGAGAGTCAGTGTGTGTGTGTGTGTGGGACCCGTACCTCAGTGAGAGTCAGTGTGTGTGTTTGGGACCCGTACCCGAGTGAGAGTCAGTGTGTGTGTGGGACCCATACCACAGTGAGAGTCAGTGTGTGTGTGTGGGACCCGTACCCCAGTGAGAGTCAGTGTGTGAGTGTGGGACCCGTACCCCAGTGAGAGTCAGTGTGAGTGTGGGACATGTACCCCAGTGAGAGTCAGTCTGTGTGTGTGTGGGAAGCGTACCCCAGTGAGAGTCAGTGTGTGTGTGTGGGACCCGTACCCCAGTGAGAGTCAGTGTGTGTGTGTGGGACCCGTACCCCAGTGAGAGTCAGTGTGAGTGTGGGAGCCGTACCCCAGTGAGAGTCACTGTGTGTGTGGGACCCGTACCCCAGTGAGAGTCAGTGTGTGTGTGGGACCCGTACCCCAGTGGGAGTCAGTGTGTGTGTGTGTGTGGGACCCTTACCCCAAGGAGAGTTATTGTGTGTGTGTGGGAACCGTACCCCAGTGAGAGTCAGAGTGTGTGTGGGATCTTTACCCAGGTGAGATTCAGTTTGTGTTTGTGGGACCCGTACCCCAGTGAGAGTCAGTGTGAGAGTGCGTGGGAGCCATACCCCAGTGAGAGTCAGTGTTTGTGTGGGACCCGTACACCAGTGAGAGTCAGGTTGTGTGTGTGTGTGTGGGACCCGTACCCCAGTGAGTGTCAGTGTGTGTGTGTGTGTGTGTGACCCGTACCCCAGTGAGAGTCAGTGTGTGTGTGTGTGTGTGGGACCCGTACCCCAGTGAGAGTCAGTGTGTGTGTGTGTGTGGGACCCGTACCTCAGTGAGAGTCAGTGTGTGTGTGGGACACCGTACCCCAGTGAGAGTCAGTGTGTGTGTGGGACCCGTACCCCAGTGAGAGTCAGTGTGTGTGTGAGTGGGACCCATACCACAGTGAGAGTCAGTGTGTGTGTGGGACCCGTACCCTAGTGTGAGTCAGTGTGTGTGTGTGTGTGTGGGACCCATACCACAGTGAGAGTCAGTGTGTGTGTGTGTGGGACAGGTACCCCAGTGAGAGTCAGTGTGTGTGTGGGACCCGTACCCCAGTGAGATTCAGTGTGTGTGTGTGTGGGACCCGTACCCGAGTGAGAGTCAGTGTGTGTGTGTGTGGGACCCGTACCTCAGTGAGAGTCAGTGTGTGTGTTTGGGACCCGTACCCGAGTGAGAGTCAGTGTGTGTGTGGGACCCATACCACAGTGAGAGTCAGTGTGTGTGTGTGGGACCCGTACCCCAGTGAGAGTCAGTGTGTGTGTGTGTGGGACACGTACCCCAGTGAGAGTCAGTGTGTGAGTGTGGGACCCGTACCCCAGTGAGAGTCAGTGTGAGTGTGGGACATGTACCCCAGTGAGAGTCAGTGTGTGTGTGTGTGGGAAGCGTACCCCAGTGAGAGTCAGTGTGTGTGTGTGGGACCCGTACCCCAGTGAGAGTCAGTGTGTGTGTGTGGGACCCGTACCCCAGTGAGAGTCAGTGTGTGTGTGGTACCCGTACCCCAGTGAGAGTCAGTGTGTGCGTGGGACCCGTACCCCAGTGAGAGTCAGTGTGTATGTGGTACCCGTACCCCAGTGAGAGTCAGTGTGTGTGTGTGTGTGGGAACCGTACCCCAGTGAGAGTCAGTGTGTGTGTGGGACCCGTAGCCCAGTGAGAGTCAGTGTGTGTGTGGTACCCGTACCCCAGTGAGAGTCAGTGTGTGCGTGGGACCCGTACCCCAGTGAGAGTCAGTGTGTGTGGGACCCGTACCCCAGTGAGAGTCAGTGTGTGTGTGGTACCCGTACCCCAGTGAGAGTCAGTGTGTGTGTGGGACCCGTACCCCAGTGAGAGTCAGTGTGTGTATGTGTGGGACCCATACCCCAGTGAGAGTCAGTGTGTGTGTGTGTGGGACCCGTACCCCAATGAGAGTCAGTGTGTGTGTGGGACCTGTACCCCAGTGAGAGTCAGTGTGTGTGTGTGTGTGTGTGTGGGACCCGTACCCCAGTGAGAGTCAGTGTGTGTGTGTGTGTGGGACCCGTACCCCTGTGAGAGTCAGTGTGTGTGTGGAACCCGTACCCCAGTGAGAGTCAGTGTGTGTGTGGAACCCGTACCCCAGTGAGAGTCAGTGTGTGTGTGTGTGGGACCCGTACCCCAGTGAGAGTCAGTGTGTGTGTGTGGGTGTGTGGGACCCGTACCCCAGTGAGATTTAGTATGTGTGTGGGACCCGTACCCCAGTGAGAGTCAGTGTGTGTGTGTGTTTGTGGGACCCGTACACCAGTGAGAGTCAGTGTATGTGTCTGGGACGCGTACCCCAGTGAGAATCAGTGTGTGTGTGTTGGACCCGTACCCCAGTGAGAGTCAGTGTGTGTGTGGGACCCGCACCCCAGTGAGAGTCAGTGTGTGTGTTTGGGACCCGTACCCCTTTGAGAGTCAGTGTGTGTGTGGGACCCGTACCTCAGTTAGAGTCAGTGTGTGTGTGTATTTGGGACCCGTACCCCATTGAGAGTCAGTGTATGTGTCTGGGACGCGTATCCCAGTGAGAGTCAGTGTGTGTGTGTGTGGGACCCGTACCCCAGTGATAGTCAGTGTGTTTGTGGGACCCGTACCCCAGTGAGAGTCAGTGTGTGTGTTTGGGACCCTTAACTCATTGAGATTCAGTGTGTTTCTGGGTCCCGTATCCCTGCGAGATTCAGTGTGTATTTGGGACCCGAACCCCAGTGAGAGTAATTGTGAGTTTGCGACCCCTACCCCAGTGACAGTCAGTGTGTGTGTGGGACCCGTACCCCAGTGAGAGTCAGTGTGTGTGTGGGACCCGTACCCCAGTGACAGTCAGTGTGTGTGTGGGACCCGTACCCCAGTGAGAGTCAGTGTGTGTGGGACCCGTACCCCAGTGAGAGTCAGTGTGTGTAGGACCCGTATCCCAGTGAGAGTCAGTGTGTGTGTGGTACCCGTACCCCAGTGAGAGTCAGTGTGTGTGTGGTACCCGTACCCCAGTGAGAGTCAGTGTGTGTGTGTGTGTGGGAACCGTACCCCAGTGAGAGTCAGTGTGTGTGTGGGACCCGTACCCCTGTGAGAGTCAGTGTGTGTGTGGTACCCGTACCCCAGTGAGAGTCAGTGTGTGTGTGGGACCCGTACCGCAGTGAGAGTCAGTGTGTGTGTGTCTGGGACCCTTACCCCAGTGAGAGTCAGTGTGCGTGTGTGTGGGAACCATACCCCAGTGAGAGTCAGTGTGTGTGTGTGTGGGACCCGTACCCCAGTGAGAGTCAGTGTGTGTGTGGGACCCTTACCCCAGTGAGAGTCAGTGTGTGTGTGTGTGTTTGGGACCCGTACCCCAGTGAGAGTCAGTGCGTGTGTGTGTGGGACCCTTACCCCAGTGAGAGTCAGAGTGTGTGTGGGACCCGTACCCCAGTGAGAGACAGTGTGTGTGTTGGACCCGTACCCCAGTGAGAGTCAGTGTATGTGTGGGACCCGTACCCCAGTGAGAGTCAGTGTGTGTGTGTGTTTGTGGGACCCGTACACCAGTAAGAGTCAGTGTATGTGTCTGGGACCCGTACCCCAGTGAGAGTCAGTGTGTGTGTTGGACCCGTACCCCAGTGAGAGTCAGTGTGTGTGTTTGGGACCCGTACCCCAGTGAGAGTCAGTGTGTGTGTGGGACCCGCACCCCAGTGAGAGTCAGTGTGTGTGTTTGGGACCCGTATCCCAGTGAGAGTCAGGGTGTGTTTGGGACCCGTACCCCTTTGAGAGTCAGTGTGTGTGTGGGACCCGTACCTCAGTTAGAGTCAGTGTGTGTGTGTATTTGTGACCCGTACCCCATTGAGAGTCAGTGTATGTGTCTGGGACGCGTATCCCAGTGAGAGTCAGTGTGTGTGTGTGTGGGACCCGTACCCCAGTGAGAGTCAGTGTGTGTGTGTGTGTGGGACCCGTACCCCAGTGAGAGTCAGTGTGTGTGTGTGTTTGTGGGACCCGTACCCCAGTGAGAGTCAGTGTGTGTGTTTGGGACCCTTAACTCATTGAGATTCAGTGTGTTTCTGGGTCCCGTATCCCTGCGAGATTCAGTGTGTATTTGGGACCCGAACCCCAGTGAGAGTAATTGTGAGTTTGCGACCCCTACCCCAGTGACAGTCAGTGTGTGTGTGGGACCCGTACCCCAGTGAGAGTCAGTGTGTGTGTGGTACCCGTACCCCAGTGAGAGTCAGTGTGTGTGTGTGTGGGAACCGTACCCCAGTGAGAGTCAGTGTGTGTGTGGGACCCGTACCCCTGTGAGAGTCAGTGTGTGTGTGGTACCCGTACCCCAGTGAGAGTCAGTGTGTGTGTGGGACCCGTACCGCAGTGAGAGTCAGTGTGTGTGTGTCTGGGACCCTTACCCCAGTGAGAGTCAGTGTGCGTGTGTGTGGGACCCATACCCCAGTGAGAGTCAGTGTGTGTGTGTGTGGGACCCGTACCCCAGTGAGAGTCAGTGTGTGTGTGGGACCCTTACCCCAGTGAGAGTCAGTGTGTGTGTGTGTGTTTGGGACCCGTACCCCAGTGAGAGTCAGCGTGTGTGTGTGTGTGGGACCCGTACCCCAGTGAGAGTCAGTGTGTGTGTGTGTGTGGGACCCATACCCCAGTGAGAGTCAGTGTGTGTGTGGGACCCGTACCCCAGTGAGAGTCAGTGCGTGTGTGTGTGGGACCCTTACCCCAGTGAGAGTCAGAGTGTGTGTGGGACCCGTACCCCAGTGAGAGACAGTGTGTGTGTTGGACCCGTACCCCAGTGAGAGTCAGTGTATGTGTGGGACCCGTACCCCAGTGAGAGTCAGTGTGTGTGTGTGTTTGTGGGACCCGTACACCAGTAAGAGTCAGTGTATGTGTCTGGGACGCGTACCCCAGTGAGAATCAGTGTGTGTGTGTTGGACCCGTACCCCAGTGAGAGTCAGTGTGTGTGTTTGGGACCCGTATCCCAGTGAGAGTCAGGGTGTGTTTTTGGGACCCGTACCCCTGTGAGAGTCAGTGTGTGTGTGGGACCCGTACCCCAGTGAGAGTCAGTGTGTGTGTGGGACCCGTACCCCAGTGAGTGTCAGAGTGTGTGTTTGGCACCCGTACCCCAGTGAGAGTCAGTGTGTGTGTTTGGGATCCATATGCCAGTGAGAGTCAGTGTGTGTGTATGTGGGAACCGTACTCCAGTGAGAGTCAGTGTGTGTGTGTGTGGGACCCATACCCCAGTGAGAGTCAGTGTGTGTGTGTGTGGGACCCGTACCCCAGTGAGAGTCAGTGTGTGTGTGGGACCCGTACCCCAGTGAGAGTCAGTGTGTGTGTGTGTGTTTGGGACCCGTACCCCAGTGAGCGTCAGCGTGTGTGTGTGTGTGTGGGACCCGTACCCCAGTGAGAGTCAGTGTGTGTGTGTGTGTGGGACCCATACCCCAGTGAGAGTCAGTGTGTGTGTGGGACCCGTACCCCAGTGAGAGTCAGTGTGTGTGTGTGTGGGACCCGTACCCCAGTGAGAGTCAGTGTGTGTGTGGGACCCGTACCCCAGTGAGAGACAGTGTATGTGTGGGACCCGTACCCCAGTGAGAGTCAGTGTGTGTGTGTGTTTGTGGGACCCGTACACCAGTAAGAGTCAGTGTATGTGTCTGGGACGCGTACCCCAGTGAGAATCAGTGTGTGTGTGTTGGACCCGTACCCCAGTGAGAGTCAGTGTGTGTGTGGGACCCGTACCCCAGTGAGAGTCAGTGTGTGTGTTGGACCCGTACCCCAGTGAGAGTCAGTGTGTGTGTTTGGGACCCGTATCCCAGTGAGAGTCAGGGTGTGTTTTTGGGACCCGTACCCCTGTGAGAGTCTTTGTGTGTGTGGGACCCGTACCTCAGTTAGAGTCAGTGTGTGTGTGGTACCCGTACCCCAGTGAGAGTCAGTGTGTTTGTGGGACCCGGAACCCAGTGAGTGTCATTGTGTGTGTGGGCTCCGTACCCCAGTGAGAATCAGTGTGTGTTTGTGGGCTCTTACCCCAGTGAGAGTCAGTGTGTGTGAGGGACCCGTACCCCAGTGAGAGTCAGTGTGTGTGTGAGTGTCCCGTACCTCAGTTAGAGTCAGTGTGTGTGTGTATTTGGGACCTGTACCCCACTGAGAGTCAGTGTGTGTGTGTGTGGGACACGTACCCCAGTGAGAGTCAGTGTGTGTGTCTGTGTGTGTGTGTGTGTGTGGGTCCTGTAGCACAATGAGAGTCAATGTGTGTTTGGGAACCATAATCCAATCGGATTCAATGTGTGGGCGACACGTACCCCAGTGAGAGTCAGTGTGTGTGTGTGGGATCCGTACCCCTTTGAGAGTCAGTGTGTGTGTGTGTGTGTGGGACCCGTACCCCAGTGAGAGTCAGTGTGTCTGTGTGTGGGACCCGTACCCCAGTGAGAGTCAGTGTGTCTGTGTTTGGGACACGTACCCCAGTGAGAGTCAGTTTGTGTGTGTGTGGGACCCGTACACCAGTGAGAGTCAGTGTGTGTGTGTGTGTGTGGGACCCGTACCCCAGTGAGAGTCAGTGTGTCTGTGTTTGGGACACGTACCCCAGTGAGAGTCAGTTTGTGTGTGTGTGGGACCCGTACCCCAGTGAGAGTCAGTGTGTGTGTGTGTGGGATCCGTACCCCAGTGAGAATCAGTGTGTGTGTGGGACCCATGCCCCAGTGAGAGTCAGTGTGTGTGTGTGGGACCCGTACCCCAGTGAGAGTCAGTTTGTGTGTGTGTGGGACACGTACCCCAGTGAGAGTCAGTGTGTGTGTGAGACCCATACCCCAGTGAGAGACAGTGTGTGTGTGGGACCCATACCCCAGTGAGAGTCAGTGTGCGTGTGTGTGGGATCCGTACCCCAGTGAGAGTCAGTGTGTGTGTGTGTGGGACCCGTACCCCAGTGGGAGTCAGTGTGTGTGTGGGACCCGTACCCCAGTGAGAGTCAGTGTGTGTGTGGGACCCGTACCCCAGTGAGAGTCAGTGTGTGTGTGTGTGTGGGACCCGTACCTCAGTGAGAGTCAGTGTGTGTGTTTGGGACCCGTACCCGAGTGAGAGTCAGTGTGTGTGTGGGACCCATACCACAGTGAGAGTCAGTGTGTGTGTGTGGGACCCGTACCCCAGTGAGAGTCAGTGTGTGAGTGTGGGACCCGTACCCCAGTGAGAGTCAGTGTGAGTGTGGGACATGTACCCCAGTGAGAGTCAGTGTGTGTGTGTGTGGGAAGCGTACCCCAGTGAGAGTCAGTGTGTGTGTGTGGGACCCGTACCCCAGTGAGAGTCAGTGTGTGTGTGTGGGACCCGTACCCCAGTGAGAGTCAGTGTGAGTGTGGGAGCCGTACCCCAGTGAGAGTCACTGTGTGTGTGGGACCCGTACCCCAGTGAGAGTCAGTGTGTGTGTGGGACCCGTACCCCAGTGGGAGTCAGTGTGTGTGTGTGTGTGGGACCCTTACCCCAAGGAGAGTTATTGTGTGTGTGTGGGAACCGTACCCCAGTGAGAGTCAGAGTGTGTGTGGGATCTTTACCCAGGTGAGATTCAGTTTGTGTTTGTGGGACCCGTACCCCAGTGAGAGTCAGTGTGAGAGTGCGTGGGAGCCATACCCCAGTGAGAGTCAGTGTTTGTGTGGGACCCGTACCCCAGTGAGAGTCAGGTTGTGTGTGTGTGTGTGGGACCCGTACCCCAGTGAGTGTCAGTGTGTGTGTGTGTGTGTGTGACCCGTACCCCAGTGAGAGTCAGTGTGTGTGTGTGTGTGTGGGACCCGTACCCCAGTGAGAGTCAGTGTGTGTGTGTGTGTGGGACCCGTACCTCAGTGAGAGTCAGTGTGTGTGTGGGACACCGTACCCCAGTGAGAGTCAGTGTGTGTGTGTGGGACCCGTACCCCAGTGAGAGTCAGTGTGTGTGTGGGACCCGTACCCCAGTGAGAGTCAGTGTGTGTGTGAGTGGGACCCGTACCTCAGTGAGAGTCAGTGTGTGTGTGGGACCCGTACCCCAGTGAGAGTCAGTGTGTGTGTGAGTGGGACCCATACCACAGTGAGAGTCAGTGTGTGTGTGGGACCCGTACCCTAGTGTGAGTCAGTGTGTGTGTGTGTGTGTGGGACCCATACCACAGTGAGAGTCAGTGTGTGTGTGTGTGGGACAGGTACCCCAGTGAGAGTCAGTGTGTGTGTGGGACCCGTACCCCAGTGAGATTCAGTGTGTGTGTGTGTGGGACCCGTACCCGAGTGAGAGTCAGTGTGTGTGTGTGTGGGACCCGTACCTCAGTGAGAGTCAGTGTGTGTGTTTGGGACCCGTACCCGAGTGAGAGTCAGTGTGTGTGTGGGACCCATACCACAGTGAGAGTCAGTGTGTGTGTGTGGGACCCGTACCCCAGTGAGAGTCAGTGTGTGTGTGTGTGGGACACGTACCCCAGTGAGAGTCAGTGTGTGAGTGTGGGACCCGTACCCCAGTGAGAGTCAGTGTGAGTGTGGGACATGTACCCCAGTGAGAGTCAGTGTGTGTGTGTGTGGGAAGCGTACCCCAGTGAGAGTCAGTGTGTGTGTGTGGGACCCGTACCCCAGTGAGAGTCAGTGTGTGTGTGTGGGACCCGTACCCCAGTGAGAGTCAGTGTGTGTGTGGTACCCGTACCCCAGTGAGAGTCAGTGTGTGCGTGGGACCCGTACCCCAGTGAGAGTCAGTGTGTATGTGGTACCCGTACCCCAGTGAGAGTCAGTGTGTGTGTGTGTGGGAACCGTACCCCAGTGAGAGTCAGTGTGTGTGTGGGACCCGTAGCCCAGTGAGAGTCAGTGTGTGTGTGGTACCCGTACCCCAGTGAGAGTCAGTGTGTGCGTGGGACCCGTACCCCAGTGAGAGTCAGTGTGTGTGGGACCCGTACCCCAGTGAGAGTCAGTGTGTGTGTGGTACCCGTACCCCAGTGAGAGTCAGTGTGTGTGTGGGACCCTTACCCCAGTGAGAGTCAGTGTGTGTATGTGTGGGACCCATACCCCAGTGAGAGTCAGTGTGTGTGTGTGTGGGACCCGTACCCCAATGAGAGTCAGTGTGTGTGTGGGACCTGTACCCCAGTGAGAGTCAGTGTGTGTGTGTGTGTGTGTGTGGGACCCGTACCCCAGTGAGAGTCAGTGTGTGTGTGTGTGTGGGACCCGTACCCCTGTGAGAGTCAGTGTGTGTGTGGAACCCGTACCCCAGTGAGAGTCAGTGTGTGTGTGGAACCCGTACCCCAGTGAGAGTCAGTGTGTGTGTGTGTGGGACCCGTACCCCAGTGAGAGTCAGTGTGTGTGTGTGGGTGTGTGGGACCCGTACCCCAGTGAGATTTAGTATGTGTGTGGGACCCGTACCCCAGTGAGAGTCAGTGTGTGTGTGTGTTTGTGGGACCCGTACACCAGTGAGAGTCAGTGTATGTGTCTGGGACGCGTACCCCAGTGAGAATCAGTGTGTGTGTGTTGGACCCGTACCCCAGTGAGAGTCAGTGTGTGTGTGGGACCCGCACCCCAGTGAGAGTCAGTGTGTGTGTTTGGGACCCGTACCCCTTTGAGAGTCAGTGTGTGTGTGGGACCCGTACCTCAGTTAGAGTCAGTGTGTGTGTGTATTTGGGACCCGTACCCCATTGAGAGTCAGTGTATGTGTCTGGGACGCGTATCCCAGTGAGAGTCAGTGTGTGTGTGTGTGGGACCCGTACCCCAGTGATAGTCAGTGTGTTTGTGGGACCCGTACCCCAGTGAGAGTCAGTGTGTGTGTTTGGGACCCTTAACTCATTGAGATTCAGTGTGTTTCTGGGTCCCGTATCCCTGCGAGATTCAGTGTGTATTTGGGACCCGAACCCCAGTGAGAGTAATTGTGAGTTTGCGACCCCTACCCCAGTGACAGTCAGTGTGTGTGTGGGACCCGTACCCCAGTGAGAGTCAGTGTGTGTGTGGGACCCGTACCCCAGTGACAGTCAGTGTGTGTGTGGGACCCGTACCCCAGTGAGAGTCAGTGTGTGTGGGACCCGTACCCCAGTGAGAGTCAGTGTGTGTAGGACCCGTATCCCAGTGAGAGTCAGTGTGTGTGTGGTACCCGTACCCCAGTGAGAGTCAGTGTGTGTGTGGTACCCGTACCCCAGTGAGAGTCAGTGTGTGTGTGTGTGTGGGAACCGTACCCCAGTGAGAGTCAGTGTGTGTGTGGGACCCGTACCCCTGTGAGAGTCAGTGTGTGTGTGGTACCCGTACCCCAGTGAGAGTCAGTGTGTGTGTGGGACCCGTACCGCAGTGAGAGTCAGTGTGTGTGTGTCTGGGACCCTTACCCCAGTGAGAGTCAGTGTGCGTGTGTGTGGGACCCATACCCCAGTGAGAGTCAGTGTGTGTGTGTGTGGGACCCGTACCCCAGTGAGAGTCAGTGTGTGTGTGGGACCCTTACCCCAGTGAGAGTCAGTGTGTGTGTGTGTGTTTGGGACCCGTACCCCAGTGAGAGTCAGTGCGTGTGTGTGTGGGACCCTTACCCCAGTGAGAGTCAGAGTGTGTGTGGGACCCGTACCCCAGTGAGAGACAGTGTGTGTGTTGGACCCGTACCCCAGTGAGAGTCAGTGTATGTGTGGGACCCGTACCCCAGTGAGAGTCAGTGTGTGTGTGTGTTTGTGGGACCCGTACACCAGTAAGAGTCAGTGTATGTGTCTGGGACCCGTACCCCAGTGAGAGTCAGTGTGTGTGTTGGACCCGTACCCCAGTGAGAGTCAGTGTGTGTGTTTGGGACCCGTATCCCAGTGAGAGTCAGGGTGTGTTTTTGGGACCCGTACCCCTGTGAGAGTCAGTGTGTGTGTGGGACCCGTACCCCAGTGAGAGTCAGTGTGTGTGTGGGACCCGTACCCCAGTGAGTGTCAGAGTGTGTGTTTGGCACCCGTACCCCAGTGAGAGTCAGTGTGTGTGTTTGGGATCCATATGCCAGTGAGAGTCAGTGTGTGTATGTGGGAACCGTACTCCAGTGAGAGTCAGTGTGTGTGTGTGTGGGACCCATACCCCAGTGAGAGTCAGTGTGTGTGTGTGTGGGACCCGTACCCCAGTGAGAGTCAGTGTGTGTGTGGGACCCGTACCCCAGTGAGAGTCAGTGTGTGTGTGTGTGTTTGGGACCCGTACCCCAGTGAGCGTCAGCGTGTGTGTGTGTGTGTGTGGGACCCGTACCCCAGTGAGAGTCAGTGTGTGTGTGTGTGTGGGACCCATACCCCAGTGAGAGTCAGTGTGTGTGTGGGACCCGTACCCCAGTGAGAGTCAGTGTGTGTGTGTGTGGGACCCGTACCCCAGTGAGAGTCAGTGTGTGTGTGGGACCCGTACCCCAGTGAGAGACAGTGTATGTGTGGGACCCGTACCCCAGTGAGAGTCAGTGTGTGTGTGTGTTTGTGGGACCCGTACACCAGTAAGAGTCAGTGTATGTGTCTGGGACGCGTACCCCAGTGAGAATCAGTGTGTGTGTGTTGGACCCGTACCCCAGTGAGAGTCAGTGTGTGTGTGGGACCCGCACCCCAGTGAGAGTCAGTGTGTGTGTGTGTTTGTGGGACCCGTACACCAGTAAGAGTCAGTGTATGTGTCTGGGACGCGTACCCCAGTGAGAATCAGTGTGTGTGTGTTGGACCCGTACCCCAGTGAGAGTCAGTGTGTGCGTGTGTGTGGGACCTGTACCCCAGTGAGAGTCAGTGTGTGTGTGGGACCCGTACCCCAGTGAGAGTCAGTGTGTGTGTTGGACCCGTACCCCAGTGAGAGTCAGTGTGTGTGTTTGGGACCCGTATCCCAGTGAGAGTCAGGGTGTGTTTTTGGGACCCGTACCCCTGTGAGAGTCTTTGTGTGTGTGGGACCCGTACCTCAGTTAGAGTCAGTGTGTGTGTGGTACCCGTACCCCAGTGAGAGTCAGTGTGTTTGTGGGACCCGGAACCCAGTGAGTGTCATTGTGTGTGTGGGCTCCGTACCCCAGTGAGAATCAGTGTGTGTTTGTGGGCTCTTACCCCAGTGAGAGTCAGTGTGTGTGAGGGACCCGTACCCCAGTGAGAGTCAGTGTGTGTGTGAGTGTCCCGTACCTCAGTTAGAGTCAGTGTGTGTGTGTATTTGGGACCTGTACCCCACTGAGAGTCAGTGTGTGTGTGTGTGGGACACGTACCCCAGTGAGAGTCAGTGTGTGTGTCTGTGTGTGTGTGTGTGTGTGGGTCCTGTAGCACAATGAGAGTCAATGTGTGTTTGGGAACCATAATCCAATCGGATTCAATGTGTGGGCGACACGTACCCCAGTGAGAGTCAGTGTGTGTGTGTGGGATCCGTACCCCTTTGAGAGTCAGTGTGTGTCTGTGTGTGTGGGACCCGTACCCCAGTGAGAGTCAGTGTGTCTGTGTTTGGGACACGTACCCCAGTGAGAGTCAGTTTGTGTGTGTGTGGGACCCGTACACCAGTGAGAGTCAGTGTGTGTGTGTGTGTGGGACCCGTACCCCAGTGAGAGTCAGTGTGTCTGTGTTTGGGACACGTACCCCAGTGAGAGTCAGTTTGTGTGTGGGACCCTTACCCCAGTGAGAGTCAGTGTGTGTGTGGGACCCGTACCCCAGTGAGAGTCACTGTGTGTGTGGGACCCGTACCCCAGTGAGAGTCAGTGTTTGTGTGTGGGACCCGTACCCCAGTGAGAGTCAGAGTGTGTGTGGGACCCGTACCCCAGTGAGAATCAGTGTGTGTGGGGGTCCCTTACCCCAGTGAGAGTCAGTGTGTGTGTGGGACCCGTACCCCAGTGAGAGTCAGTGTGTGTGTGGGACCCGTACCCCAGTGAGAGTCAGTGCGTGTGTGTGTGTTGGACCGTTACCCCAGTGAGAGTCGGTGTGTGTGTATGTGTGTGTGGGACCCTTACCCCAGTGAGAGTCAGTGTGTGTGTGTGTGTGTGTGTGTGGGACCCGTACCCCAGTGAGAGTCAGTGTGTGTTTGTGTGTGGGACCCATACCCGAGTGAGAGTCAGTGTGTGTGTGGGACCCGTACCCCAGTGAGAGTCAGTGTGTGTATGTGACCCGTACCCCAGTGAGTGTCTGTGTGTGTGAGGGACCCGTACCCCAGTGAGAGTCAGTGTTTGTGAGGGTCCCGTAGCTCAGTTAGAGTCAGTGTGTGTGTGTATTTGGGACCTGTACCCCACTGAGAGTCAGTGTGTGTGTGTGTGGGACACGTACCCCAGTGAGAGTCAGTGTGTGTGTGTGTGTGTGTGTGTGTGTGTGTGTGGGTCCTGTAGCACAATGAGAGTCAATGTGTGTTTGGGACCCATAATCCAATCGGATTCAATGTGTGGGCGACACGTATCCCAGTGAGAGTCAGTGTGTGTGTGTGGGATCCGTTCACCAGTGAGAGTCAGTGTGTGTGTGTGTGTGGGACCCGTACCCCAGTGAGAGTCAGTGTGTCTGTGTTTGGGACACGTACCCCAGTGAGAGTCAGTTTGTGTGTGTGTGGGACCAGTACACCAGTGAGAGTCAGTGTGTGTGTGTGGGACCCATACCCCAGTGAGAGTCAGTGTGTGTGTGTGTGTGGGACCCGTACCCCAGTGAGAGTCAGTGTGTGTGTGTGTGTGTGTGTGGGACCCGTACCCCAGTGAGAGTCAGTGTGTGTGTGTGAGCCTTACCCCAGTGAGAGTCAGTGTGTGTTTGTGTGTGTGGGACCCGTGCCCCAGCGAGAGTCAGTGTGTGTGTGTGTGTGTGTGGGACCCGTACCCCAGTGAGAGTCAGTGTGTGTGTGGGAACCGTACCCCAGTGAGAGTCAGTGTGTGTGTGTGTGGGACCCGTACCCCAGTGAGAATCAGTGTGTGTGTGTGTGGGACCCGTACCCCAGTGAGAGTCAGTGTGTATGTGGGACCCGTACCCCAGTGAGAGTCAGTGTGTGTGTGGGACCCTTACCCCAGTGAGAGTCAGTGTGTGTGTGGGACCCGTACCCCAGTGAGAGTCACTGTGTGTGTGGGACCCGTACCCCAGTGAGAGTCAGTGTTTGTGTGTGGGACCCGTACCCCAGTGAGAGTCAGAGTGTGTGTGGGACCCGTACCCCAGTGAGAATCAGTGTGTGTGGGGGTCCCTTACCCCAGTGAGAGTCAGTGTGTGTGTGGGACCCGTACCCCAGTGAGAGTCAGTGTGTGTGTGGGACCCATACCCCAGTGAGAGTCAGTGTGTGTGTGTGTGTTGGACCGTTACCCCAGTGAGAGTCGGTGTGTGTGTATGTGTGTGTGGGACCCTTACCCCAGTGAGAGTCAGTGTGTGTGTGTGTGTGTGTGTGGGACCCGTACCCCAGTGAGAGTCAGTGTGTGTGTGGGACCCTTACCCCAGTGAGAGTCAGTGTGTGTGTGTGTGGGACCCGTACCCCAGTGAGACTCAGTAAGTGTATGTGGGACCCGTACCCCAGTGAGAGTCAGTGTGTGTGTGGGACCCTTACCTCAGTGAGAGTCAGTGTGTGTGTGGGACCCGTACCCCAATGAGAGTCAGTGTGTGTGTGTGTGTGGGACCCGTACCCCAGTGAGAGTCAGTGTGTGTGTGTGTGGGACCCGTACCCCAGTGAGAGTCAGTGTGTGTGTGGGACCCGTACCCCAGTGAGAGTCAGTGTGTGTGTGGGACCCGTACCCCAGTGAGAGTCAGTGTGTGTGTGTGTGGGACCCGTACCCCAGTGAGAGTCAGTGTGTGTGTGGGACCCGTACCCTTGTGAGAGTCACTGTATGTGTGGGAACCATACCCCCGTGAGAGTCATTGTGTGTGTGTGGGACCCGTACCCCAGTGAGTGTCAGAGTGTGTGTGGGACCCGTACCCCAGTGAGAATCAGTGTGTGTGGGGGCCCCGTACCCCAGTGAGAGTCAGTGTGTGTGTGGGACCCGTACCCCAGTGAGTGTCAGTGTGTTTGTGTGTGTGGGACCCGTGCCCCAGTGAGAGTCAGTGTGTGTGTGTGTGTGTGTGGGACCCGTAACCCTTTGAGAGTCAGTGTGTGTGTGGGACCCGTACCCCAGTGAGAGTCAGTTTGTGTGTGTGTGGGACCCGTACCCCAGTGAGAGTCAGTGTGTGTGTGTGTGTGTGTGTGTGGGACCCGTACCCCAGTGAGAGTCAGTGTGTGTATGTGACCCGTACCCCAGTGAGTGTCTGTGTGTGTGAGGGACCCGTAGCTCAGTTAGAGTCAGTGTGTGTGTGTATTTGGGACCTGTACCCCACTGAGAGTCAGTGTGTGTGTGTGTGGGACACGTACCCCAGTGAGAGTCAGTGTGTGTGTGTGTGTGTGTGTGTGTGTGTGTGTGGGTCCTGTAGCACAATGAGAGTCAATGTGTGTTTGGGACCCATAATCCAATCGGATTCAATGTGTGGGCGACACGTATCCCAGTGAGAGTCAGTGTGTGTGTGTGGGATCCGTTCACCAGTGAGAGTCAGTGTGTGTGTGTGTGTGTGGGACCCGTACCCCAGTGAGAGTCAGTGTGTCTGTGTTTGGGACACGTACCCCAGTGAGAGTCAGTTTGTGTGTGTGTGGGACCAGTACACCAGTGAGAGTCAGTGTGTGTGTGTGGGACCCATACCCCAGTGAGAGTCAGTGTGTGTGTGTGTGTGTGTGGGACCCGTACCCCAGTGAGAGTCAGTGTGTCTGTGTTTGGGACACGTACCCCAGTGAGAGTCAGTTTGTGTGTGTGTGGGACCAGTACACCAGTGAGAGTCAGTGTGTGTGTGTGGGACCCATACCCCAGTGAGAGTCAGTTTGTGTGCGTGTGTGTGTGTGTGTGTGGGACCCATGCACCAGTGAGAGTCAGTTTGTGTGTGTGTGGGACCCGTACCCCAGTGAGAGTCAGTGTGTGTGTGAGACCCATACACCAGTGAGAGTCAGTGTGTTTGTGGGACCCGTACCCCAGTGAGAGTCAGTGTGTGTGTGGGACCCGTACCCCAGTGAGAGTCAGTGTGTGTGTGTGGGACCCGTACCCCAGTGAGAGTCAGTGTCTGTGTGGGACCGATACCCCAGTGAGAGTCAGTGTGTGTGTGGGAGACTTACCCCAGTGAGAGTCAGTGTGTGTGTGTGTGTGGGACACGTACCCCAGTGAGTGTCAGTGTGTGTGGGACCCGTACCCCAGTGAGAGTCAGTGTGTGTGTGTGTGGGACCCGTAACCCAGTGAGAGTCAGTGTGTGTGTGTGTGGGACCCGTACCCCAGTGAGAGTCAGTGTCTGTGTGGGACCGATACCACAGTGAGAGTCAGTGTGTGTGTGGGACCCGTACCCCAGTGAGAGTCAGTGTGTGTGTGTTTGTTGGACCGTTACCCCAGTGAGAGTCGGTGTGTGTGTATGTGTGTGTGGGACCCTTACCCCAGTGAGAGTCAGTGTGTGTGTGTGTGTGTGTGTGGGACCCGTACCCCAGTGAGAGTCAGTGTGTGTGTGGGACCCTTACCCCAGTGAGAGTCAGTGTGTGTGTGTGTGGGACCCATACCCCAGTGAGACTCAGTAAGTGTATGTGGGACCCGTACCCCAGTGAGAGTCAGTGTGTGTGTGGGACCCTCACCCCAGTGAGAGTCAGTGTGTGTGTGGGACCCATACCCCAGTGAGAGTCAGTGTGTGTGTGTGTGGGACCCGTACCCCAATGCGAGTCAGTGTGTGTGTGTGTGTGTGTGGGACCCGTACCCCAGTGAGAGTCAGTGTGTGTGTGAGGGTCCCGTACCTCAGTTAGAGTCAGTGTGTGTGTGTATTTGGGACCTGTACCCCGCTGAGAGTCAGTGTGTGTGTGTGTGGGACACGTACCCCAGTGAGAGTCAGTGTGTGTGTGTGTGTGTGTGTGTGTGTGTGTGGGTCCTGTAGCACAATGAGAGTCAATGTGTGTTTGGGACCTATAATCCAATCGGATTCAATGTGTGGGCGACACGTACCCCAGTGAGAGTCAGTGTGTGTGTGTGGGATCCGTTCACCAGTGAGAGTCAGTGTGTGTGTGTGTGTGGGACCCGTACCCCAGTGAGAGTCAGTGTGTCTGTGTTTGGGACACGTACCCCAGTGAGAGTCAGTTTGTGTGTGTGTGGGACCAGTACACCAGTGAGAGTCAGTGTGTGTGTGTGGGACCCATACCCCAGTGAGAGTCAGTGTGTGTGTGTGTGTGGGACCCGTACCCCAGTGAGAGTCAGTGTGTGTGTGTGTGTGTGTGTGTGGGACCCGTACCCCAGTGAGAGTCAGTGTGTGTGTGTGAGCCTTACCCCAGTGAGAGTCAGTGTGTGTTTGTGTGTGTGGGACCCGTGCCCCAGCGAGAGTCAGTGTGTGTGTGTGTGTGTGTGGGACCCGTACCCCAGTGAGAGTCAGTGTGTGTGTGGGACCCGTACCCCAGTGAGAGTCAGTGTGTGTGTGGGAACCGTACCCCAGTGAGAGTCAGTGTGTGTGTGTGTGGGACCCGTACCCCAGTGAGAATCAGTGTGTGTGTGTGTGGGACCCGTACCCCAGTGAGAGTCAGTGTGTGTGTGGGACCCGTACCCCAGTGAGAGTCAGTGTGTGTATGTGGGACCCGTACCCCAGTGAGAGTCAGTGTGTGTGTGGGACCCTTACCCCAGTGAGAGTCAGTGTGTGTGTGGGACCCGTACCCCAGTGAGAGTCACTGTGTGTGTGGGACCCGTACCCCAGTGAGAGTCAGTGTTTGTGTGTGGGACCCGTACCCCAGTGAGAGTCAGAGTGTGTGTGGGACCCGTACCCCAGTGAGAATCAGTGTGTGTGGGGGTCCCTTACCCCAGTGAGAGTCAGTGTGTGTGTGGGACCCGTACCCCAGTGAGAGTCAGTGTGTGTGTGTGTGGGACCCGTACCCCAGTGAGAGTCAGTGTGTGTGTGTGTGGGACCCGTACCCCAGTGAGAGTCAGTGTGTGTGTGTGTGTTGGACCGTTACCCCAGTGAGAGTCGGTGTGTGTGTATGTGTGTGTGGGACCCTTACCCCAGTGAGAGTCAGTGTGTGTGTGTGTGTGTGTGTGGGACCCGTACCCCAGTGAGAGTCAGTGTGTGTGTGGGACCCTTACCCCAGTGAGAGTCAGTGTGTGTGTGTGTGGGACCCATACCCCAGTGAGACTCAGTAAGTGTATGTGGGACCCGTAACCCAGTGAGAGTCAGTGTGTGTGTGGGACCCTTACCCCAGTGAGAGTCAGTGTGTGTGTGGGACCCGTACCCCAATGAGAGTCAGTGTGTGTGTGTGTGTGGGACCCGTACCCCAGTGAGAGTCAGTGTGTGTGTGTGTGGGACCCGTACCCCAGTGAGAGTCAGTGTCTGTGTGGGACCCGTACCCCAGTGAGAGTCAGTGTGTGTGTGTGTGGGACCCGTACCCCAGTGAGAGTCAGTGTGTGTGTGTGTGGGACCCGTACCCCAGTGAGAGTCAGTGTGTGTGTGGGACCCGTACCCCAGTGAGAGTCACTGTGTGTGTGGGACCCGTACCCCAGTGAGAGTCAGTGTGTGTGTGTGTGGGACCCGTACCCCAGTGAGAGTCATTGTGTGTGTGGGACCCGTACCCCAGTGAGAGTCAGTGTGTGTGTGGGACCGATACCCCAGTGAGAGTCAGAGTGTGTGTGGGACCCGTACCCCAGTGATAGTCAGCGTGTGTTTGGGTCCCGTAACCCATTGAGAGTCAGAGTGTGTGTTGGACCCCTACCCCAGTGAGAGTCAGTGTGTGTGTGTGTGTGGGACCCGTACCCAAGTGAGAGTCAGTGTGTGTGTGTGTGGGACCCGTACCCTAGTGAGAGTCAGTGTGTGTGTGGGACCGATACCCCAGTGAGAGTCAGTGTGTGTGTGGGACCCGTACCCCAGTGAGAGTCATTGTGTGTGTGTGGGACCCGTACCCTAGTGAGAGTCAGTGTGTGTGTGGGACCGATACCCCAGTGAGAGTCAGTGTGTGTGTGGGAGCCTTACCCCAGTGAGAGTCAGTGTGTGTGTGTGTGTGTGGGACACGTACCCCAGTGAGAGTCAGTGTTTGTGTGGGACCCGTACCCCAGTGAGAGTCAGTGTGTGTTTGTGTGTGGGACCCATACCCCAGTGAGAGTCAGTGTGTGTGTGTGTGTGGGACCCGTACCCCAGTGAGAGTCAGTGTGTGTGTGTGTGTGGGACCCGTACCCCAGTGAGAGTCAGTGTGTGTGTGTGTGTGGGACCCGTACCCCAGTGAGAGTCAGTGTGTGTGTGTGTGGGACCCGTACCCCAGTGAGAGTCAGTGTGTGTGTGTGTGTGGAACCCGTACCCCAGTGAGAGTCAGTGTGTGTGGGACCCTTACCCCAGTGACAGTCAGTGTGTGTGTGTGTGGGACCCGTACCCCAGTGAGAGTCAGTGTGTGTGTGTGGGACCCGTACCCCAGTGAGAGTCAGAGTGTGTGTGGGACCCGTACCCCAGTGAGAGTCAGTGTGTGTGTGGGACCCGTACCCCAGTGTGGGTCAGTGTGTGAGTGGGACCCGTACCCAGGTGAGCGTCAGTGTGTGTGTGGGGCCCCTACCCCAGTGAGAGTCAGTGTGTGTGTGTGTGTGGGACCGTTACCCCAGTGAGAGTCAGTCTGTGTGTGTGTGTGTGTGTGTGTGGGACCCATACCCCAGTGAGAGTCAGTGTGTGTGTGTGTGTGGGACCCGTACCCCAGTGAGAGTCAGTGTGTGTGTGTGTGTGTGGGACCCGTACCCCAGTGAGAGTCAGTGTGTGTGGAATCCTTCCCCAGTGAGAGTCAGTGTGTGTGTGTGTGTGGGACCCGTACCCCAGTGAGAGTCAGTGTGTGTTTGTGTGGGACCCGTACCCCAGTGTGAGTCAGTGTGTGTGTGTGTGTGGGACCCGTACCCCAGTGAAAGTCAGTGTGTGTGGGACCCGTACCCCAGTGAGAGTCAGTGTGTGTGTGTGGGACCAATACCCCAGTGAGAGTCAGTGTGTGTGTGTGTGGGACCCGTACCCCAGTGAGAGTCAGAGTGTGTGTGGGACCCGTACCCCAGTGAGAGTCAGTGTGTGTGTGGGACCCTTACCCCAGTGAGAGTCAGCGTTTGTGTGGGTCCCGTACCCCAGTGAAAGTCAGAGTGTGTGTGGGACCCGTACCCCAGTGAGAGTCAGTGTATGTGTGGGACCCGTACCCCAGTGAGAGTCAGTGTGTGTGTGTGTGGGACCCGTACCCCAGTGAGAGTCAGTGTGTGTGTGTGTGGGACCCATACCCCAGTGAGACTCAGTAAGTGTATGTGGGACCCGTACCGCAGTGAGAGTCAGTGTGTGTGTGGGACCCTTACCCCAGTGAGAGTCAGTGTGTGTGTGGGACCCGTACCCCAATGAGAGTCAGTGTGTGTGTGTGTGTGGGACCCGTACCCCAGTGAGAGTCACTGTGTGTGTGAGACCCATACCCCAGTGAGAGTCAGTGTGTGTGTGGGACCCATACCCCAGTGAGAGTCAGTGTGTGTGTGGGACCCGTACCCCAGTGAGAGTCACTGTGTGTGTGGGACCCGTACCCCAGTGAGAGTCTGTGTGTGTGTGTGTGGGACCCGTACCCCAGTGAGAGTCAGTGTGTGTGTTGGACCCGTACCCCAGTGAGAGTCAGTGTGTGTGTGTGTGTGGGACAAGTACCCCAGTGAGTGTCAGCGTGTGTGGGACCCGTACCCCAGTGAGAGTCAGTGTGTGTTTGTGTGTGGGACCCATACCCCAGTGAGAGTCAGTGTGTGTGTGTGTGTGGGACCCGTACCCCAGTGAGAGTCAGTGTGTGTGTGTGTGTGGGACCCGTACCCCAGTGAGAGTCAGTGTGTGTGTGTGTGGGGGACCCGTACCCCCGTGAGAGTCAGTGCGTGTGTGTGTGTGTGGAACCCGTACCCCAGTGAGAGTCAGTGTTTGTGTGTGTGTGGGACCCGTACCCCAGTGAGAGTCAGTGCGTGTGTGTGTGTGTGTGGGACCCGTACCCCCGTGAGAGTCATTGTGTGTGGAATCCTTCCCCAGTGAGAGTCAGTGTGTGTGTGTGTGTGTGGAACCCGTACCCCAGTGAGAGTCAGTGTTTGTGTGTGTGTGGGACCCGTACCCCAGTGAGAGTCAGTGCGTGTGTGTGTGTGTGTGGGACCCGTACCCCCGTGAGAGTCATTGTGTGTGGAATCCTTCCCCAGTGAGAGTCAGTGTGTGTGTGTGTGTGGGACCCGTACCCCAGTGAGAGTCAGTGTGTGTGTGTGTGGGACCCGTACCCCAGTGAGAGTCAGTGTGTGTCTGTGTGTGGGACCCGTACCCCAGTGAGAGTCAGTGTTTGTGGGACCCGTACCCCAGTGAGAGTCATTGTGTGTGTGTGTGGGACCCGTACCCCAGTGAGAGTCAGTGTGTGTGTGTGGGACCCGTACCCCAGTGAGAGTCAGAGTGTGTGTGGGACCCGTACCCCAGTGAGAGTCAGAGTGTGTGTGGGACCCGTACCCCAGTGAGGGTCAGTGTGTGTGTGGGACCCGTACCCCAGTGAGAGTCAGTGTGTGTGTGGGGCCCGTACCCCAGTGAGAGTCAGTGTGTGTGTGTGTGTGTGTGTGTGTGTGTGTGGGACCCATACCCCAGTGAGAGTCAGTGTGTGTGTGTGTGTGGGACCCGTACCCCCGTGAGAGTCAGTGTATGTCGAATCCTTCCCCAGTGAGAGTCAGTGTGTGTGTGTGTGTGGGACCCGTACCCCAGTGAGAGTCAGTGTGTGTGTGGGGCCCGTACCCCAGTGAGAGTCAGTGTGTGTGTGTGTGTGGGACCGTTACCCCAGTGAGAGTCAGTGTGTGTGTGTGTGTGTGTGTGTGTGTGTGTGTGGGACCCATACCCCAGTGAGAGTCAGTGTGTGTGTGTGTGTGGGACCCGTACCCCCGTGAGAGTCAGTGTATGTCGAATCCTTCCCCAGTGAGAGTCAGTGTGTGTGTGTGTGTGGGACCCGTACCCCAGTGAGAGTCAGTGTGTGTGGGACCCGTACCCCAGTGAGAGTCAGTGTGTGTGTGTGGGACCCATACCCCAGTGAGAGTCAGTGTGTGTGTGTGGGGGACCCTTACCCCAGTGAGAGTCAGTGTGTGTGTGGGACCCGTACCCCAGTGAGAGTCAGCATGTTCGTGGGTCCCGTACCCCAGTGAGAGTCAGTGTGTGTGGGACCCGTACCCCAGTGAGAGTCAGTGTATGTGTCGGACCCGTACCCCAGTGAGAGTCAGTGTGTGTGGGTCCCGTACCCCAGTGAGAGTCAGTGTTTGTGTGTTTGGGACCCGTAACCCAGTGACATTCAGTGTGTGTTTGGGCCCTCTAACCCAATAGGAGTCAGTGTGTGTGGGACACATACCCCTTTGAGAGTCAGTGTGTGTGTGTGTGTGTTGGACCCGTACCCCAGTGAGAGTCAGTGTGTGTGTGTGTGGGACCCGTACCCCAGTGAGAGTCAGTGTGTGTGTGTGTGGGACCCGTACCCCAGTGAGAGTCAGTGTGTGTGTGGGACCCGTACGCCAGTGAGAGTCAGTGTGTGTGTGTGTGGGACCCGTACCCCAGTGAGAGTCAGTGTGTGTGTGGGACCGATACCCAGGTGAGAGTCAGTGTGTGTGTGGGACCGATACCCCAGTGAGAGTCAGTGTGTGTGTATGTGTGGGACACGTACCCCAGTGAGTGTCAGTGTGTGTGGGAACCATACCCCAGTGAGAGTCAGTGTGTGTTTGTGTGTGGGACCCATACCCCAGTGAGAGTCAGTGTGTGTGTGTGTGGGGGACCCGTACCCCAGTGAGAGTCAGTGTGTGTGTGTGTGTGGGACCCGTACTCCCGTGAGAGTCATTGTGTGTGGAATCCTTCCCCAGTGAGAGTCAGTGTGTGTGTGTGTTTGGGACCCGTACCCCAGTGAGATTCAGTGTGTGTGTGTGTGTGGGACCCGTACCCCAGTGAGAGTCAGTGTGTGTGTGTGTGTGGGACCCGTACCCCCGTGAGAGTCATTGTGTGTGGAATCCTTCCCCAGTGAGAGTCAGTGTGTGTGTGTGTGTGGGACCCGTACCCCAGTGAGAGTCAGTGTGTGTCTGTGTGTGGGACCCGTACCCCAGTGAGAGTCAGTGTGTGTGGGACCCTTACCCCAGTGAGAGTCAGTGTGTGTGTGTGTGGGACCCTTACCCCAGTGAGAGTCAGTGTGTGTGTGTGGGACCCGTACCCCAGTGAGAGTCAGAGTGTGTGTGGGACCCGTACCCCAGTGAGAGTCAGTGTGTGTGTGGGACCCGTACCCCAGTGAGGGTCAGTGTGTGTGTGGGTCCCGTACCCCAGTGAGAGTCAGTGTGTGTGTGGGGCCCGTACCCCAGTGAGAGTCAGTGTGTGTGTGTGTGTGGGACCCGTACCCCCGTGAGAGTCATTGTGTGTGGAATCCTTCCCCAGTGAGAGTCAGTGTGTGTGTGTGTGTGGGACCCGTACCCCAGTGAGAGTCAGTGTGTGTCTGTGTGTGGGACCCGTACCCCAGTGAGAGTCAGTGTGTGTGGGACCCTTACCCCAGTGAGAGTCAGTGTGTGTGTGTGTGGGACCCTTACCCCAGTGAGAGTCAGTGTGTGTGTGTGGGACCCGTACCCCAGTGAGAGTCAGAGTGTGTGTGGGACCCGTACCCCAGTGAGAGTCAGTGTGTGTGTGGGACCCGTACCCCAGTGAGGGTCAGTGTGTGTGTGGGACCCGTACCCCAGTGAGAGTCAGTGTGTGTGTGGGGCCCGTACCCCAGTGAGAGTCAGTGTGTGTGTGTGTGTGTGTGTGTGTGGGACCCATACCCCAGTGAGAGTCAGTGTGTGTGTGTGTGTGGGACCCGTACCCCCGTGAGAGTCAGTGTATGTGGAATCCTTCCCCAGTGAGAGTCAGTGTGTGTGTGTGTGTGGGACCCGTATCCCAGTGAGAGTCAGTGTGTGTGGGACCCGTACCCCAGTGAGAGTCAGTGTGTGTGTGTGGGACCCATACCCCAGTGAGAGTCAGTGTGTGTGTGTGTGGGACCCGTACCCCAGTGAGAGTCAGTGTGTGTGTGGGACCCGTACCCCAGTGAGAGTCAGCGTGTGCGTGGGTCCCGTACCCCAGTGAGAGTCAGTGTATGTTTCGGACCCGTACCCCAGTGAGACTCAGTGTGTGTGGGTCCCGTACCGCAGTGAGAGTCAGTGTTTGTGTGTTTGGGACCCGTAACCCAGTGAGATTCACTGTGTGTTTGGGCCCTCTAACCCAATAGGAGTCAGTGTGTGTGGGACACATACCCCTTTGAGAGTCAGTGTGTGTGTGTGTGTGTGGGACCCGTACCCCAGTGAGAGTCAGTGTGTGTGTGTGTGGGACCCGTACCCCAGTGAGAGTCAGTGTGTGTGTGTGGGACCCGTACCCCAGTGAGAGTCAGTGTGTGTGTTTGGGACCCGTACCCCAGTGAGATTCAGTGTGTGTGTGGGACCCGTACCCCAGTGAGAGTCAGTGTGTGTTTGTGGGACCCTTACCCCAGTGAGAGTCAGTGTGTGTGTGTGTGTGGGACCCATACCCCAGTGAGAGTCAGTGTTTGTATGTGTGGGTCCCGTACCCCAGTGAGATTCAGTGTGTGTGTGGGACCCTTACCCCAGTGAGAGTCAGTGTGTGTGTGAGTAGGACCAATACCCCAGTGAGAGTCAGTGTGTGTGTGTGTGTGGGACCCGTACCCCAGTGAGAGTCAGTGTGTGTGGGACCCGTACCCCAGTGAGAGTCAGTGTGTGTGTGTGGGACCCATACCCCAGTGAGAGTCAGTGTGTGTGTGTGTGGGACCCGTACCCCAGTGAGAGTCAGTGTGTGTGGGACCCGTACCCCAGTGAGAGTCAGAGTGTGTGTGGGACCCGTACCCCAGTGAGAGTCAGTGTGTGTGTGGGACCCGTACCCCAGTGAGAGTCAGTGTGTGTGTGGGTCCCGTACCGCAGTGAGAGTCAGTGTTTGTGTGGGTCCCGTACCCCAGTGAGAGTCAGTGTATGTGTGTTTGGGACCCGTAACCCAGTGAGATTCAGTGTGTGTTTGGGCCCTCTAACCCAATAGGAGTCAGCATGTGTGGGACACATACCCCTTTGAGAGTCAGTGTGTGTGTGTGTGTGTGTGTCCCGTACCCCAGTGAGAGTCAGTGTGTGTGTGTGGGACCCGTACCCCAGTGAGAGTCAGTGTGTGTGTGGGACCCGTACCCCAGTGAGAGTCAGAGTGTGTGTGGGACCCGTACCCCAGTGAGAATCAGTGTGTGTGTGGGCCCCGTACCCCATTGAGAGTCGGAGTGTGTGTGGGACCCGTACCCCAGTGAGAGTCAGTGTGTGTGTGTGGGACCCGTACCCCAGTGAGAGTCAGTGTGTGTGTGGGAGCCTTACCCCAGTGAGAGTCAGTGTGTGTGTGTGTGGGACCCATACCCCAGTGAGAGTCAGTGTGTGTGTGGGGCCCATACCCCAGTGAGAGTCAGTGTGTGTGTGTGTTTGGGACCCGTACCCCAGTGAGAGTCAGTGTGTGTGTGTGTGTGGGACCTGTACCCCAGTGAGAGTCAGTGTGTGTGTGTGTGTGGGACCCGTACCCCCGTGAGAGTCATTGTGTGTGGAATCCTTCCCCAGTGAGAGTCAGTGTGTGTGTGTGTGTGGGACCCATACCCCAGTGAGAGTCAGTGTGTGTGTGTGTGTGTGGGACCCGTACCCCCGTGAGAGTCATTGTGTGTGGAATCCTTCCCCAGTGAGAGTCAGTGTGTGTGTGTGTGTGGGACCCGTACCCCAGTGAGAGTCAGTGTGTGTGTGTGTGGGACCCGTACCCCAGTGAGAGTCAGTGTGTGTCTGTGTCTGGGACCCGTACCCCAGTGAGAGTCAGTGTGTGTGGGACCCTTACCCCAGTGAGAGTCAGTGTGTGTGTGTGTGGGACCCTTACCCCAGTGAGAGTCAGTGTGTGTGTGTGGGACCCGTACCCCAGTGAGAGTCAGAGTGTGTGTGGGACCCGTACCCCAGTGAGAGTCAGTGTGTGTGTGGGACCCGTACCCCAGTGAGGGCCAGTGTGTGTGTGGGACCCGTACCCCAGTGAGAGTCAGTGTGTGTGTGGGGCCCGTACCCCAGTGAGAGTCAGTGTGTGTGTGTGTGTGTGTGTGTGTGGGACCCGTACCCCCGTGAGAGTCAGTGTATGTGGAATCCTTCCCCAGTGAGAGTCAGTGTGTGTGTGTGTGTGGGACCCGTACCCCAGTGAGAGTCAGTGTGTGTGGGACCCGTACCCCAGTGAGAGTCAGTGTGTGTGTGGGACCCGTACCCCAGTGAGAGTCAGTGTGTGTGTGTGTGGGACCCGTACCCCAGCGAGAGTCAGAGTGTGTGTGGGACCCGTACCCCAGTGAGAGTCAGTGTGTGTGTGGGACCCGTACCCCAGTGAGAGTCAGCGTGTGCGTGGGTCCCGTACCCCAGTGAGAGTCAGTGTGTGTGGGACCCTTACCCCAGTGAGAGTCAGTGTGTGTGTGTGTGGGACCCTTACCCCAGTGAGAGTCAGTGTGTGTGTGTGGGACCCGTACCCCAGTGAGAGTCAGAGTGTGTGTGGGACCCGTACCCCAGTGAGAGTCAGTGTGTGTCTGTGTGTGGGACCCGTACCCCAGTGAGAGTCAGTGTGTGTGGGACCCTTACCCCAGTGAGAGTCAGTGTGTGTGTGTGTGGGACCCTTACCCCAGTGAGAGTCAGTGTGTGTGTGGGACCCGTACCCCAGTGAGAGTCAGTGTGTGTGTGGGTCCCGTACCCCAGTGAGGGTCAGTGTGTGTGTGGGACCCGTACCCCAGTGAGAGTCAGTGTGTGTGTGGGGCCCGTACCCCAGTGAGAGTCAGTGTGTGTGTGTGTGTGTGTGTGTGTGGGACCCATACCCCAGTGAGAGTCAGTGTGTGTGTGTGTGTGGGACCCGTACCCCCGTGAGAGTCAGTGTATGTGGAATCCTTCCCCAGTGAGAGTCAGTGTGTGTGTGTGTGTGGGACCCGTATCCCAGTGAGAGTCAGTGTGTGTGGGACCCGTACCCCAGTGAGAGTCAGTGTGTGTGTGTGGGACCCATACCCCAGTGAGAGTCAGTGTGTGTGTGTGTGGGACCCGTACCCCAGTGAGAGTCAGTGTGTGTGTGGGACCCGTACCCCAGTGAGAGTCAGCGTGTGCGTGGGTCCCGTACCCCAGTGAGAGTCAGTGTATGTTTCGGACCCGTACCCCAGTGAGACTCAGTGTGTGTGTGGGTCCCGTACCGCAGTGAGAGTCAGTGTTTGTGTGTTTGGGACCCGTAACCCAGTGAGATTCACTGTGTGTTTGGGCCCTCTAACCCAATAGGAGTCAGTGTGTGTGGGACACATACCCCTTTGAGAGTCAGTGTGTGTGTGTGTGTGTGTGGGACCCGTACCCCAGTGAGATTAAGTGTGTGTGTGTGTGTGTGTGGGACCCGTACCCCAGTGAGAGTCAGTGTGTGTGTGGGAACCGTACCCCAGTGAGAGTCAGTGTGTGTGTTTGGGACCCGTACCCCAGTGAGATTCAGTGTGTGTGTGGGACCCGTACCCCAGTGAGAGTCAGTGTGTGTTTGTGGGACACTTACCCCAGTGAGAGTCAGTGTGTGTGTGTGTGTGGGACCCATACCCCAGTGAGAGTCAGTGTTTGTATGTGTGGGTCCCGTACCCCAGTGAGATTCAGTGTGTGTGTGGGACCCTTACCCCAGTGAGAGTCAGTGTGTGTGTGTGTAGGACCAATACCCCAGTGAGAGTCAGTGTGTGTGTGTGTGGGAGCCGTACCCCAGTGAGAGTCAGTGTGTGTGTGTGTGTGGGACCCGTACCCCAGTGAGAGTCAGTGTGTGTGGGACCCGTACCCCAGTGAGAGTCAGTGTGTGTGTGTGGGACCCATACCCCAGTGAGAGTCAGTGTGTGTGTGTGTGGGACCCGTACCCCAGTGAGAGTCAGTGTGTGTGGGACCCGTACCCCAGTGAGAGTCAGAGTGTGTGTGGGACCCGTACCCCAGTGAGAGTCAGTGTGTGTGTGGGACCCGTACCCCAGTGAGAGTCAGTGTGTGTGTGGGTCCCGTACCGCAGTGAGAGTCAGTGTTTGTGTGGGTCCCGTACCCCAGTGAGAGTCAGTGTATGTGTGTTTGGGACCCGTAACCCAGTGAGATTCAGTGTGTGTTTGGGCCCTCTAACCCAATAGGAGTCAGCATGTGTGGGACACATACCCCTTTGAGAGTCAGTGTGTGTGTGTGTGTGTGGGACCCGTACCCCAGTGAGAGTCAGTGTGTGTGTGTGTGGGACCCGTACCCCAGTGAGAGTCAGTGTGTGTGTGTGTGGGACCCGTACCCCAGTGAGAGTCAGTGTGTGTGTGGGACCCGTACCCCAGTGAGAGTCAGTGTGTGTGTGGGACCCGTACCCCAGTGAGAGTCAGAGTGTGTGTGGGACCCGTACCCCAGTGAGAGTCAGTGTGTGTGTGGGTCCCGTACCCCATTGAGAGTCGGAGTGTGTGTGGGACCCGTACCCCAGTGAGAGTCAGTGTGTGTGTGTGTGTGGGACCCGTACCCCAGTGAGAGTCAGTGTGTGTGTGTGGGACCCGTACCCCAGTGAGAGTCAGTGTGTGTGTGGGAGCCTTACCCCAGTGAGAGTCAGTGTGTGTGTGTGTGGGACCCATACCCCAGTGAGAGTCAGTGTGTGTGTGGGGCCCATACCCCAGTGAGAGTCAGTGTGTGTGTGTGTTTGGGACCCGTACCCCAGTGAGAGTCAGTGTGTGTGTGTGTGTGGGACCTGTACCCCAGTGAGAGTCAGTGTGTGTGTGTGTGTGGGACCCGTACCCCCGTGAGAGTCATTGTGTGTGGAATCCTTCCCCAGTGAGAGTCAGTGTGTGTGTGTGTGTGGGACCCATACCCCAGTGAGAGTCAGTGTGTGTGTGTGTGTGTGGGACCCGTACCCCCGTGAGAGTCATTGTGTGTGGAATCCTTCCCCAGTGAGAGTCAGTGTGTGTGTGTGTGTGGGACCCGTACCCCAGTGAGAGTCAGTGTGTGTGTGTGTGGGACCCGTACCCCAGTGAGAGTCAGTGTGTGTCTGTGTCTGGGACCCGTACCCCAGTGAGAGTCAGTGTGTGTGGGACCCTTACCCCAGTGAGAGTCAGTGTGTGTGTGTGTGGGACCCTTACCCCAGTGAGAGTCAGTGTGTGTGTGTGGGACCCGTACCCCAGTGAGAGTCAGAGTGTGTGTGGGACCCGTACCCCAGTGAGAGTCAGTGTGTGTGTGGGACCCGTACCCCAGTGAGGGTCAGTGTGTGTGTGGGACCCGTACCCCAGTGAGAGTCAGTGTGTGTGTGTGTGTGTGGGGCCCGTACCCCAGTGAGAGTCAGTGTGTGTGTGTGTGTGTGTGTGTGTGGGACCCGTACCCCCGTGAGAGTCAGTGTATGTGGAATCCTTCCCCAGTGAGAGTCAGTGTGTGTGTGTGTGTGGGACCCGTACCCCAGTGAGAGTCAGTGTGTGTGGGACCCGTACCCCAGTGAGAGTCAGTGTGTGTGTGGGACCCATACCCCAGTGAGAGTCAGTGTGTGTGTGTGTGGGACCCGTACCCCAGTGAGAGTCAGAGTGTGTGTGGGACCCGTACCCCAGTGAGAGTCAGTGTGTGTGTGGGACCCGTACCCCAGTGAGAGTCAGCGTGTGCGTGGGTCCCGTACCCCAGTGAGAGTCAGTGTGTGTGGGACCCGTACCCCAGTGAGAGTCAGTGTATGTGTCGGACCCGTACCCCAGTGAGAGTCACTGTGTGTGTGGGACCCGTACCCCAGTGAGAGTCAGTGTATGTGTCGGACCCGTACCCCACTGAGAGTCAGTGTGTGTGGGTCCCGTACCGCAGTGAGAGTCAGTGTTTGTGTGGGTCCCGTACCCCAGTGAGAGTCAGTGTATGTGTGTTTGGGACCCGTAACCCAGTGAGATTCAGTGTGTGTTTGGGCCCTCTAACCCAATAGGAGTCAGTGTGTGTGGGACACATACCCCTTTGAGAGTCAGTGTGTGTGTGTGTGTGTGGGACCCGTACCCCAGTGAGAGTCAGTGTGTGTGTGTGTGTGTGTGGGACCCGTACCCCAGTGAGAGTCAGTGTGTGTGTGTGTGGGACCCGTACCCCAGTGAGAGTCAGTGTGTGTGTGTGGGACCCGTACCCCAGTGAGAGTCAGTGTGTGTGTTTGGGACCCGTACCCCAGTGAGACTCAGTGTGTGTGTGGGACCCGTACCCCAGTGAGAGTCAGTGTGTGTGTGGGACCCGTACCCCAGTGAGAGTCAGTGTGTGTTTGTGGACCCTTACCCCAGTGAGAGTCAGTGTGTGTGTGGGACCCATACCCCAGTGAGAGTCAGTGTGTGTGTGGGTCCCGTACCCCAGTGAGATTCAGTGTGTGTGTGGGACCCTTACCTCTGTGAGAGTCAGTGTGTGTGTGTGTGGGACCCGTACCCCAGTGAGAGTCAGTGTGTGTGTAGGACCGATACCCCAGTGAGAGTCAGTGTGTGTGTGGGACCCGTACCCCAGTGAGAGTCAGTGTGTGCGTGTATGTGTGGGACCCGTACCCCAGTGAGAGTCAGTGTGTGTGTGTGTGGGACCCGTACCCCAGTGAGAGTCAGTGTGTTTGTCCGACCCGTAACCCAGTGAGAGTCAGTGTGTGTGTGGGACCCGTACCCCAGTGAGAGTCAGTGTGTTTGTGGGACCCGTAACCCAGTGAGAGTCAGTGTGTGTGTGTGGGACCCGTACCCCAGTGAGAGTCAGTGTGTGTGTGGGACCCTTACCCCAGTGAGAGTCAGTGTGTGTGTGTCTGTGTGTGTGGGACCCGTACCCCAGGAGAGTCAGTGAGTGTGTGTGTGGGACCCGTACCCCAGTGAGCGTCATTGTGTGTTTGGGACCCGTACCCCAGTGAGAGTCATTGTGTGTGTGTGTGTGGGTCCCGTACCCCAGTGTGAGTCAGTGTGTGTGTGTGTGTGGGACCCGTACCCCAGTGAGAGTCAGTGTGTGTATGTGTGTGTGGAACCCGTACCCCAGTGAGCGTCAGTGTGTGTGTGTGTGGGACCCGTACCCCAGTGAGAGTCAGTGTGTGTGTATGTGTGTGTGGGTCCCATACCCCAGTGAAAGTCAGTGTGTGTATGTGTGTGTGAAACCCGTACCCCAGTGAGAGTCAGTGTTTGTGTGTGTGGGACCCGTACCCCACTGAGAGTCAGTGTGTGTGTGCGACCCGTACCCCAGTTAGAGCCAGTGTGTGTTTGGGATGTTTATATTTTGGAGTTGGATTGCTTTCGATCCCCAATTCTAGCCACTTGCTGTCTTCTGTCCAGTGACCTGTACTTATCGAAGTTGCACAGTGTTTTTAATCCGTTTCTCAGGAATGCTGGTCTGCACTGAATTGTGAGTTCACTCAGCTACAGTGATCGAGTTGGGTGTCTCGCAACTTTACCCCATTGTCCATGGAGGCATCTCAGGGATGTGCTGTGCTGCACTCCAACGTCCCCTCACTCTGCCAAGTGACACCCATTTCACCCCCCAGTGAATGAGATGCAGATTCAAGCTCATCAGCTATTTAACCTGGGGGTTGGGGGGTGCGTGCGGATTCACCCTCGTGATAATGTCCAGGGTCACAATGCAGTTCAGCGCTGATGAAATCTTCATTGCCTCTCTGTGAATCAGTGTCATGTTGTTCCCCAGTTCCTCACTATTACACACAGTGCATGGATGATCTCCGGTGTCTCTCTATTACACACCATCCAGTGATGATCTCCAGTGCATCACTATTACACACTGTCCAGTAATGATCTCCAGTGCCTCGCTATTAGACACTGTCCAGTGATGTTCTCCAGTGTCCCTCTATTGCACACTATCTGGTGACGATCTCCAGTGGATCTCTATTACACACTATCCAGAGATGACCTCCAGTGTCTCTATATTGCACACTATCCAGTGATGATCTCTAGCACCTCTCTATTACACACTATCCAGTGATGATCTCCAGTGTCTCTCTATTACACATTATCCAGTGATGATCTCCAGTGTCTCTATATTGCACAGTATCCAGTGATGATCTCCAGTGTCCCTCTATTACACATTATCCAGTGACAATCTCCAGTGTCTCTATATTGCACACTATCCAGTGGCGATCTCCAGTGTATCTCTATTACACTCTATCCAGTGGCAATCTGCATTGTCTATTACACACTATCCAGTGACGATCTCATGTCTCTCTATTAAAAACTATTCAGTGATGATATCCAGTGTCTCTATTACACGCCATCCAGTGATGACCTCCAGTATCTCTCCATTACACACTATCCAGTTATGACCTCCAGTGTCTCTCTTTTACACACTTACCAGTGATTATCTGCAGTGTCTCTGCTGCAAACAGTCCAGTGATGTTTCACACTGTATCTCTGTTACGCACCGCCAGCTGATCTCCAGTGTCTCTGCATTACACTGTCCAGTGATGATCTTTATTGTTTCACTATTGCACACTGTTCAGTGATTATCTCCAGTGTCTCTTTTACACGCTGCCCAGCTACCACCTCCAGTGTCTCTGTATTTCAATCTGGCCAGTGGTGATCTCCACTGTGTCTCTCCATTACACACTGTCCAGTGATGATCTCCAGTGTGTCTCTATTATGCACTGTTCAGTGATGATCTCCAGTGTCTCTCTCTTAACCACTGCCTAGTGATGATCTTCAGCGTCTCTCTATTAAACACTGTCTAGTGATGATCTCCACTGTGTCTGTCTGAAACACACTGTTCCAGTGGTGATCTTCACTGTCTCCCAATTATACAATGTCCAGTGGTGATCTTGTATCTCTCTTATTACACCCTGTTCAGTGATGATATCTAAGTGTCTCTCGATCAAACACTGTCCAGTGATGAAAACCAGTCTCTCTCTTACTCATGGACCAGTGATGATCTCTAATGTCTCTGTTGCACACTGTTTAATGATGGTGCAGTGTCTCTCAATTGCACAGTCTTTTACTGATCTCCAGTGTTTCTCTATCACACACTGTTCAGTGATTCTTTCCATTGTCGCTCTGTTGTGCACTGTCCAGTGATGCTCTCCAGTGTCCCTGTATTGTATACTGTCCAGTGATGAGATCCAGTGTAACTACAATACACACCACCAGTGATGATATCCAGTGTATCTATATTGCACACAGCCAGTGATTAACACTCTCCAATGATGACCTCCAGTCTCTCTCGGTTACACATGTCCAGTGATGATCTCCAGTGTCTCTCTGTTATACACTGTCCAGTGATGATAGCCAATGTATCACTATTACACAATGCCCACTGATGATATCCAGTGCCTCTCTGTATCACACTCTCCAGTGATGATCTCCAGTGTCTCTCTGTTACACACTGTCCAGTGATGATAGCCAGTGTATCACTATTACACAATGCCCACTGATGATATCCAGTGCCTCTATAACACGTTCTCCAGTGATGATCTCCAGTGTCTCTCTAGTTCACGCTTTCCAGTGACAATCCTCGTTGTCTATATTGCATACTGGCCAGCCATGTTCCCCAGTGTCGCTATTACACACTCTCCAGTGATGATCTCCAGTGTCTCCTTATTACACACTATCCAGTGATAATCTCCAAGGTCTATTTATTGCACAGAGGCCAGCGATGATCTCCAGTGTCTCCAGTACACACTTTCCAGTGATGATAGCCATCGTCTCTCCATTGCTCATTGTCCAGTGATGATATCCAGTGTCTCACGATTACACACTGTCCAGTGATGATAACCAGTGCCCATTACATGCTGTCCAGTGATGGTCTCCAGTGTCGCTCTGCTGCACAATGTCCAGTGATGATTGCCAGTGTCTCTATTACACACTGTCCAGTGATGATTGCCAGTGTCTCTATTACACACTATCCAGTGATGTTTGCCAGTGTCTCTATTATACACTGACCAGTGCTGGTGCACAGTGTCTCTCTATTACACACCGTCTGCTGCTGATCTCCAGTGTCTCCGTTACAGCCTGTCGAGTGATGGTTAGCAGTGTCTCTCCATTACATATTGTCTGCTACTGAGATCCAGTGTGTCTCTATTACACACTTTCCAGTGATTGTTTTCATTGTCACTCTGTTGCACACTGTCCAGTGATGCTCTCCTGTGTCTATTACACACTATCCAGTGATGATCTACATTGCATCTCTATTGCGCTCTGTCCAGTGATGATCCCCAGTGTCTCTCTATTACATACCATCCAGTGGTGATCCCCACAGTCTCTTTATTGCACAGAGGCCAGTAATGATCTCCAGTGTCTCTAGTACACATTGTCCAGTGATGGTACTCATTAACTCTCTGCTGCACACTGTCCAGTGATTATATCCAGTATCTTTATGGTACTCACTGTCCAGTGATGATCTCCAGTGTCCCTCGGTTACACATGGTCCAGTGATTATCTCCAGTGTCTCATGATTACACACTGTCCAGTGATGATCTCCAGTGTCTCTCCGTTGCACACTGTCTAGTGATGAATGTCAGTGTCTCTTTTGCACATTGCCCAGTGATGTTAGCCAGTGTCTCACTATTATATACTGTCCAGTGATGGTAGCCAGCAGTGTCTCACTATTACATACTGCCCAGTGATGATCTCCAGTGTATCTCTGTATCCAACTTTCTAGTGATTATCTCCACTGTATCTCCAGTACACATTCTCCTGTGATGATCTCCAGTGACAATCTGGTACACACTGTCCAATGGTTATCTCCAGTTTCTCTTGGTTACACATAATCCAGTGATGATCTCCAGTGCCTCTTCTGTTACACACAGTCCAGTGATGATATCCAGTGTCTCTCTATTGCTCACTACCTAGTGATGATCTCCATTGTCTCTCTATTAAACACTGTCTAGTGATGATCTCCACTGTGTGTCTGTCTGAAACACACTGTCCAGTGACGATCTTCAGTGTCTCTCAATTGCACATTATTCGGTGATGATCTGCAATATCTCCCAATTATACAATGTCCAGTGGTGATCTTGCCTCTCTCTATTACATCCTGTTCAGAGATGCTCTCCGGTCTCTCTATTACACACCCTGTTCAGTGATGATACCCAGTCTCTCTATTACACCCTGTTCAGTGACGATATCCAGTGTATCTTGGTCAAACACTGTCCAGTGATGAAAACCAGTGTCTCTCTCTTACACGTGGACCAGTGATTATCTCCAGTGCTTCTGTTGCACACTGCCCAGTGATGGCGCACAGTGTATCTCCATTACACACTGTCTGCTACTGATCTCAAGTGGCTCTGTTACACACTATCCAGTGATGATCTTAATTGTATCTCTATTGTGCACTGTACAGTGATGATCTCCTGTTGCATACCATCCAGTGGTGATCTCCACGGTCTCTTTATTGCACTGTGGCCAGCAATGATCTCCTGTGTCTCTAGTACACACTTTCCAGTGATGGTACTCATTATCTCTCTATTGCACACTGTCCAGTGATGATATCCAGTGTATCTATATTAGACACCACCAACGATTTTACCCAGTGTCACTCTGTTACACACTGTCCAGTGATGATCTCCAGTGACTCTCTGTATCCCACTATCTAGTGACGAACTCCAGTGTTTCTTTGTTACACATGGTCCATTGATGATCTCCACTGTATCTCCAGTACACACTCTCCTGTGATGATCTCCACTGTCTATCTGGTACACACTGTCCAATGGTTATCTCCAGTTCCTCTCGGTTACACATGGTCCAGTGATGATATCCAGTGTCTCTCTGTATCACACTATCCAGTGATGATCTCCAGTGCTTCTCTGTTACACACACTCCAGTGATGAAATCCATGTCTCTCTATTGCACATGGTCAACTGATGATCTCCAGTTTCCCTTGGTTACACACTCTCCAGTGATGACCCTCCTTGTCTCTCTCTCTTCCATACTGGCCAGTGATGATCTTCATTCTCTCTCTATTACACACTGTCCAGTGATCATCGCCAGTGGCTCTGTTACACCCTGTCCAGTGATGATCTTCATTGTCTCTCTACTGCACACTGTCCATGATGGTACTCCAGTGTCTCTCTATTGCAGTGTCTAGTGATGATCTCCAGTGTCTCTCTCTATTACACACTGTCCAGAGATGATCTCCAGTGTCTGCCTATTACACAATGTCCAGTGATGATCCTCATTGTCTCTCTATTGCATATTGGCCAACAATGTTCCAGCGTCTCTATTACACACTGTCCAGTGATGATCTCCAGTGTCTCTCTACCACACACTCTCCCATAATTAACTCCAATGCCTCTCTACTTCACACTGTCCAGTAATGATCTCCAGTGTCTCTCTATTACACACGATACAGTGATAATAGCCAGTGTCTCACTATTACACACTGTCTATTGATGATATCCAGTGGTTTTCTACAGCACACTGTCCAGTGATGACCTCCAGGCACTCTATTACAAACTGTCCAGTGATGATCTCCAGTGTCTCTCTATTACACACTATCCAGTGATGTTGTCCAATGTTTCTCTTTATCACAATGTCCAGTGATGATCTGCATTGTCTCTCTATCACATACTGTCCAGTGATGATCACCAGTGTCTGCCCATTGTACACTGTCCAGTAATGATCCTCATTGTGTCTTTAATGCACACCATCCAGTGATGATCTCACATCTCTATTTCACGCTGTCCAGTGATGATTGTTCAGTGTCTCTATTGCACACTGTCCAGTGATGACCACCAGTGTTTCTCTATTACCCACTGTCCAGTGACGATCTCCAGTGCCTCTCTATTACACACTGTCCAGTGATGTTCTCCACTCACTCTCTATTACACACTGTCCAGTGATGATTGCGGTGCCTCTCCATTACCCACTGTCCAGTGATTATCTGCATTGTCTCTCTATTACCCACTGTCCAGTGACGATCTCCAGTGTCTCTCTGTTGCACACTGTCCAATGATGACCACCAGTGCCTCTCCATTACCCACTGTCCAGTGATGATCTGCAGTGTCTCTCTATCACACACTGTCCAGTGATGATCTGCATTGTCTCTCTATCACACAGTGTCCAGTGATGATCTGCAGTGTCTCTCTATTACACACTGTCCAGTGATGATCTGCAGTGTCTATCACACACTGTCCAGTGATGATCTGCAGTGTCTCTCTATTACACACTCTCCAGTGATGATCTGCAGTGTCTCTCTATTACACACTGTCCAGTGATGACCACCAGTGCCTCTCCATTACCCACTGTCCAGTGATGATCTGCAGTGTCTCTCTATCACACACTGTCCAGTGATGAACTGCATTGTCTCTCTATCACACACTGTCCAGTGATGATCTGCAGTGTCTCTCTATCACACACTGTCCAGTGATGATCTGCATTGTCTCTCTATCACACAGTGTCCAGTGATGATCTGCAGTGTCTCTCTATTACACACTGTCCAGTGATGATCTGCAGTGTCTATCACACACTGTCCAGTGATGATCTGCAGTGTCTCTCTATTACACACTGTCCAGTGATGATCTGCAGTGTCTCTCTATCACACACTGTCCAGTGATGATCTGCAGTGTCTCTCTATTACACACTCTCCAGTGATGATCTTCAGTGTCTCTCTACCACACACTGTCCATTGATGATCTGCAGTGACTGCACATTGCACACAGTCCAGTAATGATCCTCATTGTGTCTTTAATGCACACCATCCAGTGATGATCTCACGTCTCTATTACACACTGTCCAGTGATGATTTCCAATGTCTCTATTGCACACTGTCCAGTGATGACCACCAGTGTTTCTCTATTACCCACTGTCCAGTGATGATCTCCAGTGTTTCTCTATTACCCACTGTCCAGTGATGTTCTCCACTGACTCTCTATTACCCACTGTCCAGTGATGATTTCTAGTGTCTCTATTGCACACTGTCCAGTGACGATTGCAGTGCCTCTCTATTACACACTGTCCAGTGATGATCTGCATTATCCCTCTATTACCCACTGTCCAGTGATGATCTCCAGTGTTTCTCTATTACACACTGTCCAGTGATGATTGCAGTGCTTCTCTATTACCCACTGTCCAGTGATGATCTCCAGTGTTTCTCTATTGCCCACTATCCAGTGATGATCTCCAGTGTTTCTCTATTACCCACTGTCCAGTGATGATCTGTAGTGTCTCTCTATTACCCACTGTCCAGTGATGAGTTCCAGTGTCTCTCTATTACCCACTGTCCAGTGACGATCTCCAGTGTCTCTCTATTACCCACTGTCCAGTGATGATCTCCAGTGTCTCTCTATTACCCACTGTCCAGTGATGATCTCCAGTGTCTCTCTATTACCCACTGTCCAATGATGAGTTCCAGTGTCTCCCTATTACACACTGTCCAGTGATGATCTCCAGTGTCTCTATTACGCACTATCCAGTGATGAGCTGCAGTATCTCTCTATTACACACTGTCCAGTGATGATCTCCAGTGTCTCTATTGCACATTATCCAGTGGTGATCTCCACTATCTCCCTATTACACTGTCCAGTGATGATCTCCAGCGTCTCTCTACTACCCACTGCCCAGTGATGTTCTCCAGTGGCTATCACCCACTGTCCAGTGATGTTCTGCAGTGTCTCTCTATCACCCACTGCCCTGGCGATGTTCTCCAGTGTCTATCACCCACTGCCCAGTGATGTTCTCCAGTGTCTATCACCCACTGTCCAGTGATGTTCTCCACTGTCTCTCTATCACCCACTGTCCAGTGATGTTCTGCAGTGTCTCTATACACACTGTCCAGTAACGATCCCCCATTTCACTCTGTTACAGAGTGTCCAGTGACCAGAGGGTCATAAGAATTAAGAACAGGAGGAGGCCATTCAGCCCCTCTAGCATGCTGTGCCATTCAGCAAGTCCATGGATGATCTGATTGTGATCTTAACTCCACTGTCCTGTCTGTCCCCTCCCCCATAACCTTCGGCTCCCTTTTGATCAAGGATCTATGTGCCTCACCTTGAGTATTTGCATTGACCCAGTCTTCACCACTCGCTGGGTTAGAGTGCTAGAAAGAGGAATGTCCCTCTGAGTGAAACAAAATCCTCCTCATCTCCCTCTTAAATGGGAGACCCCCTTATTGTTCAACTGTGCCCCCCTCCCCCAAGCAAGCTCTGTATCCCCTTTCCCTTCCACTTCCTCCCAGTATCCATCCAATCAAGCTCCCTCCTCAGAATCTTATCCACTTCAACAAGATCCCCTCTCCTTCCTCTACACTCCAACGGGTACAGGGCCCAACCTTTACTCACAAGACAAACCCCCTTCATCCCAGGAAATCAGCCGAGCCAACCTCCTCTGAACCCACCTCCCGTGCAAGTCTATCCCTCCCTACACGAGGGGAACCAAAACTCTGCGCAGTACTCCGGCTGCGGACTCGCCAACGCCCTGCTCACAGCCGGGGCGAGCTTGTGCATTCAGGACACCCAGGTCCCTCTCCACCTCAAGAGATCAGCAGTCCCTCCCCCCACCATTTCAATAAGATCTTACTCGTCTAGTCTTCCTGCCAAAGAGAGGAGAGCCTCACATTGCCCCACTCGATATGCCCACCTGTCACGCACCCTCGCCGCTCACTTAAGCTATCCCGATCCCTCAGCAGATTCTTTGTATCTAAATGCACCACATCTACATGTTCCCCCTTTAAGCTACTTGCGTCTTCCGACGGATCAGTCCAACGCGCACTTCCCTTTCACAAAACCATGTAGACTCTGCCTGGCCACGAACTTGAGTTTCTAAACAGCCCCAGCTGCTGCCTCCCCAGGTGAGGGGGTCCAGGCACTTTCCTCCCTTTCCCGGACAGAGGAGTTACCCCTCTGCAGGGCTTTCCCGATCCGCTTCGGGAGCTGAAGGGATTTGTTTTCTTTTGGCAGGATCCCGGGAATGAAAGGCTTAACATATCAGGAACGTTTGAGGACTCTGGGTCTACACTCGTTGGAGTTTAGAAGGATGAGGTGGGATCGGATTGAAACTTACCGAATACTGAAAGGCCTGGATAGAGTGGGACGTGGGGAAGATGTTTCCATTAGTAGGAGAGACTCGGACCCGAGGGGGGCACAGCCTCAGAGTAAAGGGAAGACCTTTTAGGACAGAGATGAGGAAAAACGTCTTTAGCCAGAGAGAGTGGTGAATCGATGGGATTCATTGCCACTGAAGGTTGTGGAGACCGGGTCATTGAGTGTATTTAAGACCGAGATAGATAGGTTCTCGATTGGTAAGGGGGGGATCGAAGGTTACGGGGAGAAGGCGGGGAGAATGGGGGTTGAGAAACCTATCAGCCACGATTGAATGGGGGAGCAGACTCGATGGGCTGAATGGCCTCATTTCTGCTCCTATGTCTTATGGTCTCCCTCGCCCTGTCTCTCTCTCTCTCTCTCACTCTGCCTCACTCTCTCTGTGTCTCTCTCCGTCTCTCCTTTTCTGTCTCTCTCTCTGTGTCTCTCTCTCTCTCTGTCCCTCCCTCTCTGTCCCTCCCTCTCTGTCTCTCCCTCTCTGTCCCTCCCTCTCTGTCCCTCCCTCTCTGTCCATCCCTCTCTGTCTCTCCCTCTCAGTCTCTCCCTCTTTGTCCCTCCCTCTCTGTCCCTCCCTCTCTGTCCATCCCTCTCTGTCTCTCCCTCTCTGTCCCTCCCTCTCTGTCCCTCCCTCTCTGTCCATCCCTCTCTCTCTGTCTCTCTCTTCATCTCACACTCTCTGTCTTTCTTATCTCTCTCTGTCTCTCCCTCTCTGTCTCTACCTCTTTGTCTCTCCCTCTCTCTCTCTCTCTGACTCTCCCCATCTCTGTCTCTATCTCCCTCTGTCTGTCTCGGTCTCTCTCTCTCCCTGCCTCTGACCCTCTCTCGCTCTGTCTCTCTCTCTGTCTGCTTCTCTACCACCCTCTGTCACTCTGTCTCTCCCTCTCTCTCTCTCTTCCTCCCTCTGACTCTCTCCATCTCTGCCTCTATCTCTCTGTGTGTCTCGCTCTCTCTCTCCCTGCCTCTGTCCCTCTCTCGCTTTGTCTCTCTCTCTCACTCTGTCTCTCTCTCTGTCACTCCCTCACTGATTCTCTTTCTCCCTCGCTCTTTCTCTCTCTCTCTCACTTTTTCTCCCTCTGTCTATCTCTCTCTGTCTCTCTCTCCCTCCCCCTCTCTCTCCCTCGCTATCTCTCTGTCTCTCTCTCTCTGTCCCTCACTCTCTCTCTCTGTCTCTCCCCCTCTGTTCCATCCGCTCTGTCCCCCTCGCTCTACCTGTTCAACTCTCACAGTTTCTCTCTCTATCGATGGGCCGAATGGCCTAATTTCTGCTCCTATGCATTACGGGTCTTATGGTCTCTCTCTGTCTCTCTCTCTCCGCACCCCCTTCTCTGAAGGACCTTTCTTAGGCCCAAGGGAGCTGGTCAGCCTTCAGTTACCAATTGCCTCCCTCGTGGGTTTTTCTACATGAGCTCCCTCGCTCTGTCCGCTGAGACTCCCCACGCAGGCTCCTGAGGGGCAGACCCCCTCCCCAGGCAAAGCAAAGGTGGGTGGGGGGAGGGGCAAGCAGGAAGCCCCTCCTCCCAGATGTCAACAAACACAAGGACATTGTACAATAATATATATATATACATATGTAAATATATACAGCAAAATATCTCAAACACTATAACTCCGGCTACATTTCCCGGTTATCGGGGGTGGGGTGGGGGGTGGGGGTCGGGGGGGGGGGGGGGCGGTGGGAGGGGGGGAGGGGGTGGTGGATGGCGGTGGTGGAGCCTTGAAAGTTGGGGCGGCCAGGAATCGAAGCAGTCGCCGCGTTTCACCTCCCCCCCGCCTCCTTCTCGGTGGCACCCTGCTGAGATAACGGGAGGTTATCCGGCAGAGCCACCCTCGCCCCGGCACGCGGCCCGGACAGATGCAGGAATGGCAAATTTCAGAGGGAGCCGTCATTTGCACTGGCGGTTGGGGGGCGGGGCGGGGGGGTGGTGGTTGGTGTCCCCACCCCACCCCCAACACCCGCCCCCCCGGCCGCCCACCTCCCCGGCGCTTTCGTCCCAATCATTGCTCGGTCATGCAGGACTTCGGTGTTGCTAAAGAAAAAAGAGAGGTGTCGAAGCTTTCTCATCTTGCACTCATCAGGACATGGGCACAATGCGCCTGTGCACCTGCCCTATCCATCTTGGCAGTTAACCGGCAGTTCGCAGGCTCGGGTGGGCCGAAGGGCCTCCTCCTCCTCTCTGTGCGATTCTGCCTGCAAAGAACAGGGCCCCGTGCGCATTCACGGGTGCAGCTTCCCGGACACGCAAGCGTCGCCTGTTTCAGCGAAAGGAAAAGAGAGACAGCCATTCGCTGGCTCATTCCTCGGGGCGGTGCTTTGGTCAATCAGCGTTGAGCCGCCTGGCTGACGTGTCAAACGACGCTTGGCGGTTAACCATCAGGTCGCCATCACCGGTGCATAGTCCATGGTCACGCCTCTTGCCGACCAATCAGCACTCTCTTCACAAGCAGTATAAATTGTTCTTTTTTTCATTACATGTCCTGATGAGTGCGAGGTGAAAAACTTTGACATTTCTCTTATTTGGCACAACGCCTGGGCGTGTTGAGGGCACAACGCCTGAGCAAGTTCTCCTTGTCTGCAGAGGATGAGTCTCTGCACATCAATATACCGTAAGCTTCGAGCACGTATAAATGAGCTACATCGCGGGCCTGACTGATTGTCTTAAATTGATTGGCGGTGCAGTGCTGACCACACCCGGGGAGGGTCGTTCAGCGAGAAGGATTCTTCAAGCCAATTTCAGGCAACCAGCTGGGCCCAAAACGCAGCTTACTTATGTCTGCTCGGTAGTTCATATACAGGGACACGTGCTCTGCATGCAAGAGGGAACATGCCCAGGCCATTATGCCTTTTCTTAATCAAATAATAAAACTGTGGTGGGGGTGGAGGGGGGGAGGGAAGAATAGTTTTCTTGTGCATTCCCCACAGTAGCACCTGTTTCAAAATATAGGGAGCAGAGGAGAGGAAAAGCTCTTCCCTCTCGGGGTGGGGGGGATGCTGAGAGACTTTGGAACTCTCTTCCTCCAAAGGTGGAGGAGGCAGAGCCCTTGGGTGTCTTTTGAGGCCGAGGTAGATAGATTCTCGATAAGCAAAAGGGGCTGAAAGGTTATCGGTGGTGGGAGGGGGTGGGGGAGGGGGAGGCAGGAATGTGGGGTGCTGGGGTGGGGTGTTATCCTGTGCACATGCCACAGGAGGCCCTTCTGACAAGGCAGCACCTGGCGCGAGCTCAGAGTTGGCAAACAATGCTGCGGAACTGAAGGCCGAGGAGGGGCGGGACTGGCGGAGGGAGGAAGGGGAGTGGTTGGGGGCGGGGAAGGGTAGGTAGGAATGTGGGGTGTGGGGGGGAGTGGTTATCCCATGCACATGCTACAAGAGGCCCCTTTGACCAGACCGTGCCTGGCGTGAACTCAGAGTTGGCAAACCCCGCTGCGGAACTGAAGGCCGAGGAAGGGGGAGGGACTGGCGGAGGGAGGAAGGGGGGTGGTGGGGGTGGGGTTATCCTGTGCACATGCCACAAGATGCCCCTTTGACCAGGCCACGCCTGGCGTGAGCTCAGAGTTGGCAAACCCTGCTGCGGAACTGAAGGCCGATGAGGGGGGAGGGACTGGCGGAGGGAGGAGGGGGGGGGTGGTTGGGGGTGGGGTAGGGTAGGCAGGAATGTGGGGTGTGGGGGGGGGGGTGTTATCCTGTGCACATGCCCCAGGATGCCCCTCTGACAAGGCAGCCCCTGGCGCGAGCTCAGAGTTGGCAAAAAACGCTGCGGAACTGAAGGCCGAGGAGGGGCAGGACTGGCGGAGGGAGGAACGGGAGGGAGGGTGGGAGGGAGGGGGATGGCGAACATGTCCGTACGAGTAAAAAGTGCAAAAAAAATACAGGCTCCGTCCACGAAATCATAAGTTCGGCTTGGAATGAAAGGGGAATCAGGCAGAGTGCAGGCCGCCCCCACTCTGGGCCTCGGGGAGGTGGAAGGAGGGGAGGGGGGGCGGGGCGGGTGGTGAGGGGGTCCTCTCAGCTCGCCCCTCCTTCACCTCACGGAGTCACGGGCGGCCTCCCCGCCGCCCGTCTCTCCTGCCTCCCGGAGCGGCTCCTCCGAGGGGTTTCCCGCCCTGGGAGCAGGGGTCGGCGAGTTCCTGCGGAGAGAGAGAGAGAGTGTGAAAGTGGTGAGGGAGGGCAAACGTGGGTGTTTCCGGGAGGGAGGGAGGGAGGAGGAGGAGGAGGTGGGGGAGGAGGGAGGGATAGGAGGGAGGGGAAAGGAGGGAGGGGGAAGGTGGGAGGGGTAGGAGGGAGGGGGAAGGTGGAAGGGGGTAGGAGGGAGGGGTTAAGAGGGAGGGGTTAGGAGGGATGGGGTAGGAGGGAGGGGGAAGGAGGGAGGGGAAAGGAGGGAGGGGGTAGGAGGGAGGGGGAATGAGGGAGGGGGAATGAGGGAGGGGGTAGGAGGGAGGGGAAATGAGGGAGGGTGAATGAGGGAGGGGGAAGGAGGGAGGGGTAGGAGTGAGGGGGAAGGAGGGAGGGGGAAGTAGGGAGGGGGAAGGAGGGAGGGTGTAGGAGGGAGGGGGTAAGATGGAGGGGGTAGGTGGGAGGGGGAAGGAGGGAGGAGGTAGGAGGGAGGGGGTAGGAGGGGTGGGGCAGGAGGGGGGAGGTGCAGGAGGGGGATGTGGAGGTGGGGGAGGTAAAGGTGCAGGAAGGAGAGGGGCAAGAGGGGGAGGGGCAAGAGGGGAGGTGCAGGAGGGGGAGGGTCAGGAGGGGAGGGTCAGGAGGGGGAGGGGCAGGAGGAGTTGGGTCAGGAGGGGGAGGGGCAGAAGAGGGAGGGGCAGGAGAGGGAGGGGCAGGAGAGGGAGGGGCAGGAGAGGGAGGGGCAAGCAGGGGAGGGACAAGAGGGGGAGGGGCAAGAGGGGGAGGGGCAAGAGCAGAAAGGGCAAGAGGGAGAGGGCCAGAAAGGGGAGGGGCAGAAAGGGGAGGGGCAGAAAGGGGAGGGACAGAAAGGGGAGGGGCAGAAAGGGGAGGGGCAGAAAGGGGAGGGGCAGAAAGGGGAGGGGCAGAAAGGGGAGGGGCAGAAAGGGGAGGGGCAGAAAGGGGAGGGGCAGAGGGGGAGGGGCAGAGGGGGGAGGGAAGGAGGGGGGAGGGAAGGAGGGGGGAGGGAAGGAGGGGGGAGGTAAGGAGGGGGGAGGTAAGGAGGGGGGGAGAAGCACGAGGGGCTCGGGTTGGGCAAGTCCACAAAGTGACAGCACTGAACAGTCTGAGGAGGAGGGAGTAGAGGGGAGGGGGAAAGAGTAGAGGGGAGGGGGAAAGAGTAGAGGGGAGGGGGAAAGAGTAGAGGGGAGGGGGAAAGAGTAGAGGGGAGGGGGAAAGAGTAGAGGGGAGGGGGAAAGAGTAGAGGGGAGGGGGAAAGAGTAGAGGGGAGGGGGAAAGAGTAGAGGGGAGGGGGAAAGAGTAGAGGGGAGGGGGAAAGAGTAGAGGGGAGGGGGAAAGAGTAGAGGGGAGGGGGAAAGAGTAGAGGGGAGGGGGAAAGAGTAGAGGGGAGGGGGAAAAGAGTAGAGGGGAGGGGGAAAGAGTAGAGGGGAGGGGGAAAGAGTAGAGGGGAGGGGGAAAGAGTAGAGGGGAGAGGAGGGGAGGGGAGAGAATAGAGGGGAGGGGAGTGAGTAGAGATGAGGGAGTAGAGGGGAGGGGAGGGGGTAGAGGGGTGGGGAGGGGAGGGGAAAGAGTAGAGGGGAGAGCAGGGGAGGAAGTAGAGAGGAGGGGGAGGAGTAGAGAGGAGGGGGAGGAGTAGAGGGGAGGGGAGGGGAGGGGAGTAGACGGGAGTGGAGGGGAGGGAGTAGAGGGGAGGGGAGGGGAGGGGAGTAGACGGGAGTGGAGGGGAGGGAGTAGAGGGGAGAGGAGGAGAGGGGAGAGAATAGAGGGGAGGGGAGTGAGTAGAGATGAGGGAGTAGAGGGGAGGGGAGGGGGTAGAGAGGAGGGGAGGGGATGGAGTAGAGAGGAGGGAAGGGGAGGGAGTAGAGGGGAGGGAAGGGGAGGGAGTAGAGGGGAGGGAGTAAACGGGAGGGGAGGGAGTAGAGGGGGGAGTAGAGGGGAAGGGAGGGAGTAGAGGGGAGGGAGTAGAGGGGAGGGAGTAGAGGGGAGGGAGTAGAGGAGAGGGGAGGGAGTAGAGGGGAGGGAGTAGAGGGGAGGGAGTAGAGGGGAGGGGAGGGAGTAGAGGGGAGGGGAGGGAGTAGAGGGGAGGGAGTAGAGGGGAGGGGAGGGAGTAGAGGGGAGGGAGTAGAGGAGAGGGGAGGGAGTAGAGGGGAGGGAGTAGAGGGGAGGGGAGGGAGTAGAGGGGAGGGAGTAGAGGGGAGGGGAGGGAGTAGAGGGGAGGGAGTAGAGGGGAGGGGAGGGGAGTAGACGGGAGTGGAGGGGAGGGAGTAGAGGGGAGGGGAGGGAGTAGAGGGGAGGGAGTAGAGGGGAGGGGAGGGAGTAGAGGGGAGGGAGTAGAGGGGAGGGGAGGGGAGTAGACGGGAGTGGAGGGGAGTGAGTAGAGGGGAGGGGAGGGAGTAGAGGGGAGGGAGTAGAGGGGAGGGGAGGGGGTAGAGGGGAGGGAGTAGAGGGGAGGGGAGGGAGTAGAGGGGAGGGAGTAGAGGGGAGGGGAGGGGAGTAGACGGGAGTGGAGGGGAGGGAGTAGAGGGGAGAGGAGGAGAGGGGAGAGAATAGAGGGGAGGGGAGTGAGTAGAGATGAGGGAAGTAGAGGGGAGGGGAGGGGGTAGAGAGGAGGGGAGGGGATGGAGTAGAGAGGAGGGAAGGGGAGGGAGTAGAGGGGAGGGAAGGGGAGGGAGTAGAGGGGAGGGAGTAAACGGGAGGGGAGGGAGTAGAGGGGAAGGGAGGGAGTAGAGGGGAGGGAGTAGAGGGGAGGGAGTAGAGGGGAGGGAGTAGAGGGGAGGGAGTAGAGGGGAGGGAGTAGAGGGGAGGGGAGGGAGTAGAGGGGAGGGAGTAGAGGGGAGGGAGTAGAGGGGAGGGAAGTAGAGGGGAGGGAGTAGAGGGGAGGGGAGGGAGTAGAGGGGAGGGGAGGGAGTAGAGGGGAGGGAGTAGAGGGGAGGGGAGGGAGTAGAGGGGAGGGAGTAGAGGGGAGGGGAGGGAGTAGAGGGGAGGGAGTAGAGGAGAGGGAGTAGAGGGGAGGGGAGGGAGTAGAGGGGAGGGAGTAGAGGAGAGGGGAGGGAGTAGAGGGGAGGGAGTAGAGGGGAGGGAGTAGAGGGGAGGGGAGGGAGTAGAGGGGAGGGAGTAGAGGGGAGGGACTAGAGGAGAGGGGAGGGGAGGGAGTAGAGGGGAGGGAGTAGAGGGGAGGGAGTAGAGGGGAGGGGAGGGAGTAGAGGGGAGGGAAGTAGAGGGGAGGAGTAGAGGAGAGGGGAGGGGAGGGAGTAGAGGGGAGGGAGTAGAGGAGAGGGGAGGGGAGGGAGTAGAGGGGAGGGAGTAGAGGAGAGGGGAGGGGAGGGAGTAGAGGGGAGGGAGTAGAGGAGAGGGGAGGGGAGGGAGTAGAGGGGAGGGAGTAGAGGGGAAGGGAGGGAGTAGAGGGGAAGGAGTAGAGGGGAGGGAGTAGAGGAGAGGGGAGGGAGTAGAGGGGAGGGAGTAGAGGGGAGGGAGTAGAGGAGAGGGAGTAGAGGGGAGGGAGTAGAGGGGAGGGGAGGGAGTAGAGGGGAGGGAGTAGAGGAGAGGGGAGGGAGTAGAGGGGAGGGAGTAGAGGGGAGGGGAGGGAGTAGAGGGGAGGGAGTAGAGGGGAGGGAGTAGAGGAGAGGGGAGGGGAGGGAGTAGAGGGGAGGGAGTAGAGGGGAGGGAGTAGAGGGGAGGGGAGGGAGTAGAGGGGAGGGAGTAGAGGAGAGGGGAGGGGAGGGAGTAGTGGGGAGGGAGTAGAGGAGAGGGGAGGGGAGGGAGTAGAGGGGAGGGAGTAGAGGGGAGGGAGTAGAGGAGAGGGGAGGGGAGGGAGTAGAGGGGAGGGAGTAGAGGGGAAGGGAGGGAGTAGAGGGGAGGGGAGGGAGTAGAGGGGAGGGAGTAGAGGAGAGGGGAGGGGAGGGAGTAGAGGGGAGGGAGTAGAGGGGAGGGGAGGGGAGGGAGTAGAGGGGAGGGAGTAGAGGGGAGGGAGTAGAGGAGAGGGGAGGGGAGGGAGTAGAGGGGAGGGAGTAGAGGGGAGGGGAGGGGAGGGAGTAGAGGGGAGGGAGTAGAGGGGAGGGGAGGGAGTAGAGGGGAGGGAGTAGAGGGGAGGGAGTAGAGGAGAGGGGAGGGGAGGGAGTAGAGGGGAGGGAGTAGAGGGGAGGGAGTAGAGGGGAGGGGAGGGAGTAGAGGGGAGGGAGTAGAGGGGAGGGTGTAGAGGAGAGGGGAGGGGAGGGAGTAGAGGGGAGGGAGTAGAGGGGAGGGAGTAGAGGGGAGGGGAGGGAGTAGAGGGGAGGGAGTAGAGGAGAGGGGAGGGGAGGGAGTAGAGGGGGGAGTAGAGGGGAGGGGAGGGAGTAGAGGGGGGAGTAGAGGGGAGGGGAGGGAGTAGAGGGGGGAGTAGAGGGGAGGGGAGGGAGTAGAGGGGAGGGAAGTAGAGGGGGAGTAGAGGGGAGGGGAGGGAGTAGAGGGGGGGAGTAGAGGGGAGGGGAGGGAGTAGAGGGGGGAGTAGAGGGGAGGGGAGGGAGTAGAGGGGGGAGTAGAGGGGAGGGGAGGGAGTAGAGGGGAGGGAAGTAGAGGGGGGAGTAGAGGGGAGGGGAGGGAGTAGAGGGGGGAGTAGAGGGGAGGGGAGGGAGTAGAGGGGGGAGTAGAGGGGAGGGGAGGGAGTAGAGGGGGGAAGTAGAGGGGAGGGGAGGGAGTAGAGGGGGGAGTAGAGGGGAGGGGAGGGAGTAGAGGGGGGAGTAGAGGGGAGGGGAGGGAGTAGAGGGGGGAGTAGAGGGGAGGGGAGGGAGTAGAGGGGGGAGTAGAGGGGAGGGGAGGGAGTAGAGGGGGGAGTAGAGGGGAGGGGAGGGAGAAGAGGGGAGGGAGTAGATGGGAGGGAGTAGAGGGGAGGGGAGGGGAGGGAGTAGAAGTGAGGGAGTAAAGTAGAGGGGAGGGGAGGGAGAAGAGGGGAGGGAGTAGAGGGGAGGGGAGGGAGTAGAAGGGAGGGAGTAAAGTAGAGGGGAGGGGAGGGAGTAGAAGGGAGGGAGTAAAGGAGAGGGGAGGGGAGGGAGAAGAGGGGTGGGAGTAGATGGGAGGGAGTAGAGGGGAGGGGAGGGAGTAGAAGGGAGGGAGTAGAGGGGAGGGGGGAGTAGAGGGGAGGGGAGGGAGTAGAGGGGAGGGAGTAGAGGGGGGAGTAGAGGGGAGGGGAGGGAGTAGAAGGGAGGGAGTAAAGTAGAGGGGAGGGGAGGGAGAAGAGGGGAGGGAGTAGATGGGAGGGAGTAGAGGGGAGGGGAGGGGAGGGAGTAGAAGGGAGGGAGTAAAGTAGAGGGGAGGGGAGGGAGAAGAGGGGAGGGAGTAGATGGGAGGGAGTAGAGGGGAGGGGAGGGGAGGGAGTAGAAGGGAGGGAGTAAAGTAGAGGGGAGGGGAGGGAGAAGAGGGGAGGGAGTAGAGGGGAGGGGAGGGAGTAGAAGGGAGGGGAGGGAGTAGAAGGGAGGGAGTAGAGGGGAGGGGGGAGTAGAGGGGAGGGGAGGGAGTAGAGGGGAGGGAGTAGAGGGGGGAGTAGAGGGGAGGGGAGGGAGTAGAAGGGAGGGGAGGGAGTAGAAGGGAGGGAGTAGAGGGGAGGGGAGGGGAGGGAGTAGAAGGGAGGGAGTAGAGGGGAAGGGAGGGAGTAGAGGGGAGGGGAGGGGAGGGAGTAGAAGGGAGGGAGTAGAGGGGAGGGAGTAGAGGGGAGGGGAGGGAGTAGAAGGGAGGGAGTAGAGGGGAGGGGAGGGGAGGGAGTAGAAGGGAGGGAGTAGAGGGGAGGAAGTAGAGGGGAGGGGAGGGAGTAGAGGGGAGGGGAGGGAGTAGAGGGGAGGGGAGGGAGTAAAGGGGAGGGGAGGTGACAGGTGGGGTAAAGGGGGTGGAGGGTGAGAACAAGGGGGTAAAGCTGGGTCGATAAGAAAATTCACAATCACATTGATACAAATTCGGCTGTAACAACACAGTATCCGTGTAACCCCCACCCCTACACCCCTCCCTATCCCTGTACCCCCACCCCTACACCCCTCCCTACCCCTGTAACCCCACCCCTACACCCCTCCCTACCCCTGTACCCCCACCCCTACACCCCTCCCTACTCCTGTAACCCCCACCCCTACACCCCTCCCTATCCGTGTACCCCCACCCCTACACCCCTCCCTATCCCTGTACCCCCCATCCCTACACCCCTCCCTACCCCTGTACCCCCCACCCCTACACCCCTCCCTATCCCTGTACCCCCACCCCTACACCCCTCCCTATCCCTGTACCCCCACCCCTACACCCCTCCCTACTCCTGTAACCCCCACCCCTACACCCCTCCCTATCCGTGTACCCCCACCCCTACACCCCTCCCTACCCCTGTACCCCCACCCCTACACCCCTCCCTACCCCTGTACCCCCACCCCTACACCCCTCCCTATCCCTGTAACCCCAATCCCTACACCCCTCCCTATCCCTGTACCCCCACCCCTACACCCCTCCCTATCCCTGTACCCCCACCCCTACACCCCCTCCCTATCCCTGTACCCCCACCCCTACACCCCTCCCTATCCCTGTACCCCCACCCCTACACCCCTCCCTATCCCTGTACCCCCACCCCTACACCCCTCCCTATCCCTGTACCCCCACCCCTACACCCCTCCCTATCCGTGTAACCCCCACCCCTACACCCCTCCCTACCCCTGTACCCCCACCCCTACACCCCTCCCTATCCCTGTACCCCCACCCCTACACCCCTCCCTATCCCTGTACCCCCACCCCTACACCCCTCCCTACCCGTGTAACCCCCACCCCTACACCCCTCCCTACCCCTGTACCCCCACCCCTACACCCCTCCCTACCCCTGTACCCCCACCCCTACACCGCTCCCTATCCGTGTAACCCCCACCCCTACACCCCTCCCTATCCCTGTACCCCCACCCCTACACCCCTCCCTATCCCTGTACCCCCACCCCTACACCCCTCCCTACCCCTGTACCCCCACCCCTACACCCCTCCCTATCCCTGTAACCCCACCCCTACACCCCTCCCTATCCCTGTACCCCCAATCCCTACACCCCTCCCTATCCGTGTAACCCCCACCCCTACACCCCTCCCTATCCCTGTAACCCCACCCCTACACCCCTCCCTATCCCTGTAACCCCAATCCCTACACCCCTCCCTATCCCTGTACCCCCACCCCTACACCCCTCCCTATCCCTGTACCCCCACCCCTACACCCCTCCCTATCCCTGTACCCCCCACCCCTACACCCCTCCCTATCCCTGTACCCCCACCCCTACACCCCTCCCTACCCCTGTACCCCCACCCCCTACACCCCTCCCTATCCCTGTACCCCCACCCCTACACCCCTCCCTATCCCTGTACCCCCACCCCTACACCCCTCCCTATCCCTGTACCCCCACCCCTACACCCCTCCCTATCCCTGTACCCCCACCCCTACACCCCTCCCTATCCCTGTACCCCCACCCCTACACCCCTCCCTATCCCTGTACCCCCACCCCTACACCCCTCCATACCCATGTACCCCCACCTCTACACCCCTCCCTATCCCTGTACCCCCACCCCTACACCCCTCCCTACCCCTGTACCCCCACCCCTACACCCCTCCCTATCCCTGTACCCCCACCCCTACACCCCTCCCTATCCCTGTACCCCCACCCCTACACCCCTCCCTATCCGTGTAACCCCCACCCCTACACCCCTCCCTATCCCTGTACCCCCACCCCTACACCCCTCCCTATCCCTGTACCCCCACCCCTACACCCCTCCCTATCCGTGTAACCCCCACCCCTACACCCCTCCCTACCCCTGTACCCCCACCCCTACACCCCTCCCTATCCGTGTAACCCCCACCCCTACACCCCTCCCTATCCGTGTACCCCCACCCCTACACCCCTCCCTATCCCTGTACCCCCACCCCTACACCCCTCCCTATCCCTGTACCCCCACCCCTACACCCCTCCCTATCCCTGTACCCCCACCCCTACACCCCTCCCTATCTCTGTAACCTCCTCCAGCCCCTACACCCCTCCCTATCCCTGTAACCCCACCCCTACACCCCTCCCTATCCCTGTAACCCCACCCCTACACCCCTCCCTATCTCTGTACCCCCACCCCTACACCCCTCCCTACCCCTGTACCCCCACCCCTACACCCCTCCCTATCCCTGTACCCCCACCCCTACACCCCTCCCTATCCCTGTACCCCCACCCCTACACCCCTCCCTATCCCTGTAACCCCACCCCTACACCCCTCCCTACCCCTGTAACCCCAATCCCTACACCCCTCCCTATCCCTGTACCCCCCATCCCTACACCCCTCCCTACCCCTGTACCCCCATCCCTACACCCCTCCCTATCTCTGTAACCTCCTCCAGCACCTACACCCCTCCCTATCTCTGTAACCTCCGCACGCCCCTACACCCCTCCCTATCTCTGTAACCCTCCTCCAGCCCCTACACCCCTCCCTATCCCTGTTACCGCCACTCCGATACCCCTCCCTATCCCTGTACCCCCACCCCTACACCCCTCCCTATCTCTGTAACCTCCTCCAGCCCCTACACCCCTCCCTATCTCTGTAACCTCCACCAGCCCCTACAACCCTCCCTCCCTAACAGCACCGTGGAGGTACCTACACCACATGGACAGAATGCTGGAATGTTACTCTCCAATTGTCAGCCCCGAGCCTGGAGATTGTCCAGGAGTCGCTGCGTTTGGAGAGGGGGCTGCTTCAGCATCTGAAGAGTCGGGAATGGTGCTGAACATTGCGCAACCATCAGCGAACAACCCCCGACTCTTGACCTTACGATGGAAGGAAGATCAATGGTGAAGATGGGTCGGGGCCAAGGACACCCTCCAGAGGAACTACTTCAGGGGTGTCCGGGAGCTGAGAAGAGACCTCCAACAGTCAGCTAGGAGGTGAGCTGTCGGGAAACGGAGTGATCCATACCTGTCCTCAGACTGGGTGATGAGACGCCGGCAAGTTTCCATTTGAACGTCCAGTCCCCTCTTCATGCTGCACATTTCCATGTACTCATGAAGGTGCCGATTCATGTCGTTCTTCGCGGCAGACAGCTCCAACTTCAACCGGCGGGGAGAGAGAGAGCAGAGGAGAGAGGGTCAGAGCGAGAGGCAGCCTGAAGGTACGGAGGGGGGGGTAGAGGGTAAGGGTGAAGGGAGAAAAGGTCAGGGTGAGGGAGAGACTCTGCGTTCACAGGAGGAGAGAGGGTCAGAGTGAGGGAGAGACTCTGTGTTCACAGGAGGAGAGAGGATCAGAGTGAGGGAGAGACTCTGCGTTCAGAGGGAGAGAGGGTTAGAGTGAGGGAGAGACTCTGCGTTCACAGGGGGAGAGAGAGGGTTAGAGTGAGGGAGAGACTCTGTGTTCGGGAGGGAGAGAGGGTCAGAGTGAGGGAGAGACTCTGCGTTCACAGGGGGAGAGAGGGTCAGAGTGAGGGAGAGACTCTGTGTTCGGGAGGGAGAGAGGGTCAGACTGAGGGAGAGACTCTGTGTTCAGGGGAGAGAGAGGGTCAGAGTGAGGGAGAGACTCTGTGTTCAGGGGTAGACAGGGTCAGACTGAGGGAGAGACTCTGTGTTCAGGGGAGAGAGAGGGTCAGAGTGAGGGAGAGACTCTGCGTTCAGAGGGAGAGAGGGTTAGAGTGAGGGAGAGACTCTGCGTTCACAGGAGGAGAGAGGGTCAGAGTGAGGGAGAGACTCTGTGTTCAGGGGAGAGAGGGTCAGAGTGAGGGAGAGACTCTGTGTTCAGAGGGAGAGAGGGTTAGAGTGAGGGAGAGACTCTGCGTTCGGGAGGGAGAGAGGGTTAGAGTGAGGGAGAGACTCTGTGTTCACAGGAGGAGAGAGGGTCAGAGTGAGGGAGAGACTCTGCGTTCAGAGGGAGAGAGGGTTAGAGTGAGGGAGAGACTCTGCGTTCAGAGGAGAGAGAGGGTCAGAGTGAGGGAGAGACTCTGCGTTCACAGGAGGAGAGAGGGTCAGAGTGAGGGAGAGACTCTGTGTTCGGGAGGGAGAGAGGGTCAGAGTGAGGGAGAGACTCTGTGTTCGGGAGGGAGAGAGGGTCAGAGTGAGGGAGAGACTCTGTGTTCGGGAGGGAGAGAGGGTCAGAGTGAGGGAGAGACTCTGCGTTCGGGAGGGAGAGAGGGTCAGAGTGAGGGAGAGACTCTGTGTTCAGGGGTAGACAGGGTCAGACTGAGGGAGAGACTCTGTGTTCAGGGGGAGAGAGGGTCAGACTGAGGGAGAGACTCTGTGTTCAGGGGGGAGAGAGGGTCAGGGTGAGGGAGAGACTCTGTGTTCACAGGAGGAGAGAGGGTCAGAGTGAGGGAGAGACTCTGTGTTCAGGGGGAGAGAGGGTCAGAGTGAGGAGAGACTCTGTGTTCAGAGGGAGAGAGGGTCAGAATGAGGGAGAGACTCTGTGTTCACAGGAGGAGAGAGGGTCAGAGTGAGGGAGAGACTCTGCGTTCACAGGAGGAGAGAGGGTCAGAGTGAGGGAGAGACTCTGCGTTCACAGGAGGAGAGAGGGTCAGAGTGAGGGAGAGACTCTGTGTTCGGGAGGGAGAGAGGGTCAGAGTGAGGGAGAGACTCTGTGTTCAGGGGGAGAGAGGGTCAGAGTGAGGGAGAGACTTTGCGTTCAGAGGGAGAGAGGGTTAGAGTGAGGGAGAGACTCTGTGTTCACAGGAGGAGAGAGGATCAGAGTGAGGGAGAGACTCTGCGTTCAGAGGGAGAGAGGGTTAGAGTGAGGGAGAGACTCTGCGTTCGGGAGGGAGAGAGGGTCAGAGTGAGGGAGAGACTCTGTGTTCAGGGGGAGAGAGGGTCAGAGTGAGGGAGAGACTCTGCGTTCGGGAGGGAGAGAGGGTCAGAGTGAGGGAGAGACTCTGTGTTCAGGGGGAGAGAGGGTCAGAGTGAGGGAGAGACTCTGCGTTCACAGGAGGAGAGAGGGTCAGACTGAGGGAGAGACTCTGCGTTCAGGGGTAGAGAGGGTCAGACTGAGGGAGAGACTCTGTGTTCAGGGGGAGAGAGGGTCAGACTGAGGGAGAGACTCTGTGTTCAGGGGGAGAGAGGGTCAGAGTGAGGGAGAGACTCTGTGTTCAGGGGGAGAGAGGGTCAGAGTGAGGGAGAGACTCTGCGTTCAGAGGGGGAGAGAGGGTCAGAGTGAGGGAGAGACTCTGTGTTCAGGAGGAGAGAGGGTCAGAGTGAGGGAGAGACTCTGTGTTCAGGGGGAGAGAGGGTCAGAGTGAGGGAGAGACTCTGTGTTCACAGGAGGAGAGAGGGTCAGAGTGAGGGAGAGACTCTGTGTTCAGGGGGAGAGAGGGTCAGAGTGAGGGAGAGACTCTGTGTTCAGGGGGAGAGAGAGGGTCAGAGTGAGGAGAGACTCTGTGTTCAGGGGGAGAGAGGGTCAGAGTGAGGGAGAGACTCTGTGTTCAGGGGGAGAGAGGGTAAGAGTGAGGGAGAGACTCTGTGTTCAGGGGGAGAGAGGGTAAGAGTGAGGGAGAGACTCTGTGTTCAGGGGGAGAGAGGGACAGAGAGAGGTAGTGAGAGAGAGGGACAGAGAGAGGGAGTAAGAGAGAGAGGGACAGAGAGAGGGACTACGAGAGAGAGAGGGACAGAGAGAGGGAGTAAGAGAGAGGGACAGAGAGAGGGAGTGAGTGAGTGAGGGACAGAGAGAGGGAATGAGAGAGAGAGGGACACAGAAATGGAGTGAGAGAGAGAGGGAGTGAGAGTGTGACAGATAGAGGGAGTGAGGGAGAGGGACAGATAGAGGGAGTGAGGGAGAGGGACAGATAGAGGGAGTGAGAGAGAGGGACAGAGAGAGGGTGTGAGAGGTTCAGAGAGAGGTAGTAAGGGAGGGACAGTGGGAGGGAGTGAGAGAGAGAGGGACAGAGAAAGGGAGTGAGAGGGTCAGAGCGCGGGAGTAAGAGAGAGGGACAGAGAGAGGGACTGAGAGAGAGAGACAGAGAGAGGGAGTGAGGGGGAGGAACAGATAGAGGGAGTGAGAGAGAGGGACAGAGAGAGGGAGTGAGGGAGAGGGACAGTTTGAGGGATTGAGAGAGAAAGGGACACAGAAATGGAGTGAGAGAGAGGGACAGTGAGAGGGAGTAAGAGAGAGGGACAGAGGGAGGGAGTGAGAGAGAGAGGGACAGAGAGAGGGATGGAGAGAGAGGGACAGAGAGAGGGAGTAAGAGAGAGGGACAAAGAGGGAGTGAGAGTGAGGGAAGAGACAGTGAGTAAGGGAGAGGGACAGAGAGAGGGACTGAGATGCGAGGGACAGAGAGAGAGAGTAAGAGAGAGGGACAGAGAGAGGAAGTGAGAGAGAGAGAGGGACAGAGAGAAGGAATGAGAGAGAGGGACAGAGAGAGGGAGTGAGAGAGCGAGGGACAGAGAGAGCGAGTAAGAGAGAGAGGGACAGAGAGGGAGTGAGAGTGAGGGAAGAGACAGTGAGTGAGGGAGAGGGACAGAGAGAGGGACTGAGATGCGAGGGACAGAGAGAGAGAGTAAGAGAGAGGGACAGAGAGAGGGAGTGAGAGAAAGGGACAGAGAGAGGGAGTGAGAGAGAGGGACAGAGAGAGGGAGTGAGAGAGCGAGGGACAGAGAGAGGGAGTAAGAGAGAGGGACAGAGAGAGGGAGTGAGAGAGAGTGTCAGAGAGAGAGAGTGAGGAGGAGAGACAGATAGAGGGAGTGAGAGAGAGGGACAGAGAGAGGGAATGAGAGAGAGTGACAGAGAGAGGGAGTGAGGGGGAGGGACAGATAGAGGGAGTGAGAGAGAGGGACAGAGAGAGGGAATGAGAGAGAGGGACAGAGAGAGGGAGTGAGAGAGAGGGACAGAGAGAGGGAGTGTGAGATGTCTCTGAGCTCTTACCTCTATCTGATCGATGGTGTCCTGATATTCCTTCTCGCGGGTTTTAAACAGACACTCAGTGAGAGACAGAGAGAGGGAGTGAGAGAGACCGGGACAGAGAGAGGGAATGAGAGAGAGGGACAGAGAGAGGGAATAAAAGAGAGGGACAGAGAGATGGAATGAGAGAGAGGGACAGAGGAAGGGAGTGAGAGAGAGAGGGACAGATAGAGGGAGTGAGAGAGAGAGGGACAGAGAGAGGGAGTGAGAGAGAGAGGGAGACAGAGAGAGGGAATGAAAGAGAGGGACATAGAGAGGGAGTGAGAGAGAGAGGGACAGAGAGAGGGAGTGAGAGAGAGAGGGACAGAGAGAGGGAGTGAGAGAGAGGGACAGAGAGAGGGAATAAGAAAGAGAGACAAAGAGGGAGTGAGAGAGAGGGACAGAGAGAGAGAGTGAGAGAGAGGGACAGAGAGAGGGAGTGAGAGAGAGGGACAGAGAGAGGGAGTGAGAGACAGGGACAGAGAGAGGGAGTGAGAGAGAGGGACAGAGAGAGGGAGTGAGAGACAGGGACAGAGAGAGGCAGTGAGAGATAGGGACAGAGAGAGGGAGGGTGAGCTGACTCTGAGCTCTTACCTCTATCTGATCGATGGTGTGCTGATATTCCTTCTCGCGGGTTTTAAACAGACACTCATTGAGAGACAGAGAGAGGGAGTGAGAGAGAGCGGGACAGAGAGAGGCAGTGAGAGAGAGAGTGTGAGAGAGAGAGGGAGTGAGAGAGAGAGGGATAGAGAGAGGGAGTTAGAGAGAGAGGGACAGAGAGAGGGAATGAGAGAGAGAGGCAGAGAGATGGAGTGAGAGAGAGAGGGACAGAGAGAGGGAATGAGAGAGAGGGACGGAGAGAGGGAGTGAGGGAGAGGGACATTTTGAGGGATTGAGACAGAAAGGGAGACAGAAATGGAGTGAGAGAGAGGGACAGTGAGAGGGAGTGAGAGAGAGAGGGAGTGAGAGAGAGAGGGGTCAGATAGAGGGAGTGAGAGAGAGAGGGACAGAGAGAGGGAGTGAGAGAGAGAGGGACAGAGACAGGAAGTGAGAGAGAGGGACAGAGAGGGAGTGAGAGAGAGGGTCAGAGAGAGGGAGTGAGAGAGAGAGGGAGTGAGAGAGAGAGGGGTCAGATAGAGGGAGTGAGAGAGAGAGGGACAGAGAGAGGGAGTGAGAGAGAGAGGGACAGAGAGAGGAAGTGAGAGAGAGGGACAGAGAGAGGGAGTGAGAGAGAGAGGGACTGAGAGAGGGAGTGAGAGAGAGGGGCAGAGAGAGGGAGGGTGAGCTGACTCTGAGCTCTTACCTCTATCTGATCGATGGTGTGCTGATATTCCTTCTCGCGGGTTTTAAACAGACACTCAGTGAGAGACAGAGAGAGGGAGTGAGAGAGAGAGGGACAGAGAGAGGCAGTGAGCGAGAGAGTGAGAGAGAGAGGGACAGAGAGAGGGAGTGAGAGAGAGAGGGACAGAGAGAGGGAGTGAGAGAGAGGGACAGAGAGAGGGAGTGAGAGAGAGGGACAGAGAGAGGGAGGGTGAGATTTCTCTGAGCTCTTACCTCTATCTGATCGATGGTGTGCTGATATTCCTTCTCGCGGGTTTTAAACAGACACTCAGCGAGAGACAGAGAGATGGAGTGAGAGAGAGCGGGACAGAGAGAGGGAGTGAGAGAGAGGGACAGAGAGAGGGAGTGAGAGAGAGGGACAGAGAGAGGGAGTGAGAGAGAGAGGGACAGAGAGAGGGAATGAGAGAGAGGGACAGAGAGAGGGAATAAGAGAGATAGACGGAGAGGGAGTGAGAGAGAGAGGGACAGAGAGAGGGAGTGAGAGAGAGGGACAGAGAGAGGGAGTGAGAGAGAGGGACAGAGAGAGGGAGTGAGAGAGAGGGACAGAGACAGGGAGGGTGAGCTGTCTCTGAGCTCTTACCTCTATCTGATCGATGGTGTGCTGATATTCCTTCTCGTGGGTTTTAAACAGACACTCAGTGAGAGACAGAGAGAGGGAGTGAGAGAGAGCGGGACAGAGAGAGGCAGTGAGAGAGAGAGTGAGAGAGAGAGGGAATAAGAGAGAGCAGGACAGATAGAGGGAGTGAGAGAGAGGGACAGAGAGAGGGAGTGAGAGAGAGTGACAGAGAGAGGGAGGGTGAGAAGTCTCTGAGCTCTTACCTCTATCTGATCGATGGTGTGCTGATATTCCTTCTCGCGGGTTTTAAACAGACACTCAGTGAGAGACAGAGGGAGGGAGTGAGAGAGAGAGGGACAGATAGAGGGAGTGAGAGAGAGAGGGACAGAGAGAGGGAATGAGAGAGAGGGACAGAGAGAGGGAATAAAAGAGAGGGACAGAGAGATGGAATGAGAGAGAGGGACAGAGGAAGGGAGTGAGAGAGAGAGGGACAGATAGAGGGAGTGAGAGAGAGAGGGACAGAGAGAGGGAGTGAGAGAGAGAGGGAGACAGAGAGAGGGAATGAAAGAGAGGGACATAGAGAGGGAGTGAGAGAGAGAGGGACAGAGAGAGGGAGTGAGAGAGAGAGGGACAGAGAGAGGGAGTGAGAGAGAGGGACAGAGAGAGGGAGTAAGAAAGAGAGACAAAGAGGGAGTGAGACAGAGGGACAGAGAGAGAGAGTGAGAGAGAGGGACAGAGAGAGGGAGTGAGAGAGAGCGACAGAGAGAGGCAGTGAGAGAGAGGGACAGAGAGAGGGAGGGTGAGCTGACTCTGAGCTCTTACCTCTATCTGATCGATGGTGTGCTGATATTCCTTCTCGTGGGTTTTAAACAGACACTCAGTGAGAGACAGAGAGAGGGAGTGAGAGAGACCGGGACAGAGAGAGGGAGTAAGAGAGAGAGGGACAGAGAGAGGGAGGGTGAGCTGACTCTGAGCTCTTACCTCTATCTGATCGATGGTGTGCTGATATTCCTTCTCGTGGGTTTTAAACAGACACTCAGTGAGAGACAGAGAGAGGGAGTGAGAGAGACCGGGACAGAGAGAGGGAGTGAGAGAGAGAGCGGGACAGAGAGAGGGAGTGAGAGAGAGAGGGACAGAGAGAGGGAGTGAGAGAGAGAGGGACAGAGAGAGGGAGTGAGAGAGAGAGTGTGAGAGAGAGAGGGAGTGAGAGAGAGAGGGATAGAGAGAGGGAGTGAGAGAGAGAGGGACAGAGAGAGGGATTGTGAGAGAGGGACAGAAAGAGGGAGTGAGAGAGAGAGGGACAGAGAGAGTGAGTGAGAGAGAGAGGGACAGAGAGAGGGAGTGAGAGAGAGAGGGACAGAGAGAGTGAGTGAGAGAGAGACGGACAGAGAGAGGGATTGTGAGAGAGGGACAGAGAGAGGGAGTGAGAGAGAGAGGGACAGAGAGAGTGAGTGAGAGAGAGAGGGACAGAGAGAGGGAGTGAGAGAGAGGGACAGAGAGAGGGAGTGAGAGAGAGGGACAGAGAGAGAGAATGAGAGAGAGAGAGACAGAGAGGGGGACTGAGAGAGAGGGACAGAGAGAGGGAATGGGAGAGAGAGAGGGACAGAGAGAGGGAGTGAGGGAGAGGGACAGAGAGAGGGAGTGAGAGAGAGAGGGACAGAGAGAGGGAGTGAGAGAGAGGGACAGAGAGAGGGAGGTTGAGATGTCTCTGAGCTCTTACCTCTATCTGATCGATGGAGTGCTGGTAATCCTTCTCGCAGGTTTTAAACTGACACTCAGTGAGAGACAGAGAGAGGGAGTGAGAGAGAGCGGGACAGAGAGAGGGAGTGAGAGAGAGAGATACAGAGAGAGGGATAGAGAGAGAGCAGGACAGAGAGAGGGAGTGAGAGAGAGAGGGACAGAGAGAGGGAGTGAGAGAGAGGGACAGAGAGAGGGAGTGAGAGAGAGGGACAGAGAGAGGGAGGGTGAGGGACAGAGAGAGGGAGTCAGAGAGAGGGACAGAGTGAAGGAATGAGAGAGAGAGAGGGACAGAGAGAGGGAGTGAGAGAGAGGGACAGAGAGAGGGAGTGAGAGAGAGGGACAGAGAGAGGGAGTGAGAGAGAGGGACAGAGAGAGGGAGTGAGAGAGAGGGACAGAGAGAGGGAGGGTGAGGGACAGAGAGAGGGAGTCAGAGAGAGGGACAGAGTGAAGGAATGAGAGAGAGAGAGGGACAGAGAGAGGGAGTGAGAGAGAGGGACAGAGAGAGGGAGTGAGAGAGAGGGACAGAGAGAGGAAGTGAGAGAGAGGGACAGAGAGAGGGAGTGAGAGAGAGGGACAGAGAGAGGGAGTGAGAGAGAGAGAGACAGACAGAGGGAGTGAGAGAGAGCGGGACAGAGAGAGGGAGTGAGAGAGAGGGACAGAGAGAGGGAGTGAGAGAGAGGGACAGAGAGAGGAAGTGAGAGAGAGGGACAGAGAGAGGGAGTGAGAGAGAGGGACAGAGAGAGGGAGTGAGGGAGAGAGATACAGAGAGAGGGATAGAGAGAGAGCAGGACAGAGAGAGGGAGTGAGAGAGAGAGGGACACAGAAATGGAGAGAGAGAGAGGGACAGTGAGAGGGAGTAAGAGAGAGAGACAGAGGGAGGGAGTGAGTGAGAGAGGGACAGAGAGAGGGATGGAGAGAGAGGGACAGAGAGAGGGAGTAAGAGAGAGGGACAGAGAGAGGGAATGAGTGAGAGGGGCAGGGAGAGAGAATGAGAGAGAGAGGGACAGAGAGAGGGATTGTGAGAGAGGGACAGAGAGAGGGAATGAGAGAGAGAGGGACAGAGAGAGTGAAAAGAGAGAGAGGGACAGAGAGAGGGAATGAGAGAGAGAGGGACAGAGAGAGGGAGTGAGAGAGAGGGACAGAGAGAGGGAATGAGAGAGAGAGGGGGACAGAGAGAGGGAGTGAGAGAGAGGGACAGAGAGAGGGAATGAGAGAGAGAGAGGGACAGAGAGGGGGAGTGAGAGAGAGGGACAGAGAGAGGGAATGAGAGAGAGAAGGACAGAGAGAGGGAGTGAGAGAGAGGGACAGAGAGAGGGAGTGAGAGAGAGAGGGACAGAGAGAGGGAGTGAGAGAGAGGGACAGAGAGAGGGAATAAGAGAGAGAGAAGGAGAGGGAGTGAGAGAGAGGGACAGAGAGAGAGAGTGAGAAAGAGAGGGACAGAGAGAGGGAGTGAGAGAGAGAGGGACAGAGAGAGGGAGTGAGAGAGATGGAGACAGAGAGAGGGAGTGAGAGAGAGAGGGACAGAGAGAGGGAGTGAGAGAGGGGGACAGAGAGAGGGAATGAGAGAGAGAGAGGGACAGAGAGGGGGAGTGAGAGAGAGGGACTGAGAGAGGGAATGAGAGTGAGAGAGGGACAGAGAGAGGGAGTGAGGGAGAAAGACAGAGAGAGGGAGTGAGAGAGAGAGGGACAGAGAGAGGGAATGAGAGAGAGAGGGACAGAGAGAGGGAATGAGAGAGAGGGACAGAGAGAGGGAATGAGAGAGAGAGGGGGACAGAGAGAGGGAGTGAGAGAGAGGGACAGAGAGAGGGAATGAGAGAGAGAGAGGGACAGAGAGGGGGAGTGAGAGAGAGGGACAGAGAGAGGGAATGAGAGAGAGAAGGACAGAGAGAGGGAGTGAGAGAGAGGGACAGAGAGAGGGAGTGAGAGAGAGAGGGACAGAGAGAGGGAGTGAGAGAGAGGGACAGAGAGAGGGAATGAGAGAGAGAGAGGGACAGAGAGGGGGAGTGAGAGAGAGGGACAGAGAGAGGGAATGAGAGAGAGAAGGACAGAGAGAGGGAGTGAGAGAGAGGGACAGAGAGAGGGAGTGAGAGAGAGAGGGACAGAGAGAGGGAGTGAGAGAGAGGGACAGAGAGAGGGAATAAGAGAGAGAGAAGGAGAGGGAGTGAGAGAGAGGGACAGAGAGAGAGAGTGAGAAAGAGAGGGACAGAGAGAGGGAGTGAGAGAGAGAGGGACAGAGAGAGGGAGTGAGAGAGATGGAGACAGAGAGAGGGAGTGAGAGAGAGAGGGACAGAGAGAGGGAGTGAGAGAGGGGGACAGAGAGAGGGAATGAGAGAGAGAGAGGGACAGAGAGGGGGAGTGAGAGAGAGGGACTGAGAGAGGGAATGAGAGTGAGAGAGGGACAGAGAGAGGGAGTGAGGGAGAAAGACAGAGAGAGGGAGTGAGAGAGAGAGGGACAGAGAGAGGGAATGAGAGAGAGAGGGACAGAGAGAGGGAATGAGAGAGAGGGACAGAGAGAGGGAAAAAGAGAGAGAGACGGAGAGGGAGTGAGAGAGAGAGGGACAGAGAGAGGGAATGAGAGAGAGGGACAGAGAGAGGGAAAAAGAGAGAGAGACGGAGAGGGAGTGAGAGAGAGAGGGACAGAGAGAGGGAGTGAGAGAGAGGGACAGAGATAGGGAGTGAGAGAGAGGGACAGAGAGAGGGAGGGTGAGCTGACTCTGAGCTCTTACCTCTATCTGATCGATGGTGTGCTGATATTCCTTCTCGCGGGTTTTAAACAGACACTCAGTGAGAGACAGAGAGAGGGAGTGAGAGAGAACGGGACAGAGAGAGGGAGTGAGAGAGAGAGTGAGAGAGAGAGGGAATAAGAGAGAGCAGGACAGAGAGAGGGAGTGAGAGAGAGAGGTACAGAGAGAGGGAGTGAGAGAGAGGGACAGAGAGAGGGAGTGAGTGAGAGGGACAGAGAGAGGGAGTGAGAGATAGAGAGACAGACAGAGGGAGTGAGAGAGATAGGGACAGAGAGAGGGAGTGAGAGAGAGGGAGAGAGAGAGGGAGTGAGAGAGAGGGACAGAGAGAGGGAGTGCGAGAGAGGGACAGAGAGAGGGAGTGAGAGAGAGGGACAGAGAGAGGGAATGAGAGAGAGAGAGGGACAGAGAGAGGGAGTGAGAGAGAGGGACAGAGAGAGGGAATGAGAGAGAGAGGTAGAGAGATGGAATGAGAGAGAGAGGGACAGAGAGAGGGATTGTGAGAGAGGGACAGAGAGAGGGAGTGAGAGAGAGAGGGACAGAGAGAGTGAGTGAGAGAGAGAGGGACAGAGAGAGGGAGTGAGAGAGAGGGACAGAGAGAGGGAATGAGAGAGAGAGAGGGACAGAGAGGGGGAGTGAGAGAGTGGGACTGAGAGAGGGAATGAGAGAGAGAGAGGGACAGAGAGAGGGAGTGAGGGAGAGGGACAGAGAGAGGGAGTGAGAGAGAGAGGGACAGGGAGAGGGAGTGATAGAGAGGGACAGAGAGAGGGAAAAAGAGAGAGAGACGGAGAGGGAGTGAGAGAGAGAGGGACAGAGAGAGGGAGTGAGAGAGAGAGGGACAGAGAGAGGGAGTGAGAGAGAGAGGGACAGAGAGAGGGAATGATAGAGAGGGACAGAGGGAGGGAAAAAGAGAGAGAGACGGAGAGGGAGTGAGAGAGAGAGGGACAGAGAGATGGAGTGAGAGAGAGGGACAGAGATAGGGACTGAGAGAGAGAGGGACAGAGAGAGGGAGTGAGTGAGAGGGACAGAGAGAGGGAGTGAGAGAGAGAGAGACAGACAGAGGGAATGATAGAGAGGGACAGAGAGAGGGAAAAAGAGAGAGAGACGGAGAGGGAGTGAGAGAGAGAGGGACAGAGATGGAGTGAGAGAGAGGGACAGAGATAGGGACTGAGAGAGAGAGGGACAGAGAGAGGGAGTGAGAGAGAGAGAGACAGACAGAGGGAGTGAGAGAGATAGGGACAGAGAGAGGGAGTGAGAGAGAGGGACAGAGAGAGGGAGTGAGAGAGAGGGACAGAGAGAGGGAGTGAGAGAGAGGGACAGAGAGAGGGAGTGAGAGAGAGGGACAGAGAGAGGGAATGAGAGAGAGAGAGGGACAGAGAGAGGGAGTGAGAGAGAGGGACAGAGAGAGGGAGTGAGAGAGAGAGGGACAGAGAGAGGGAGTGAGAGAGAGAGGGACAGAGAGAGGGAGTGAGAGAGAGGGACAGAGAGAGGGAGTGAGAGAGAGGGACAGAGAGAGGGAGAGGGACAGAGAGAGGGAGTGAGAGAGAGGGACAGAGAGAGGGAGGGTGAGCTGACTCTGAGCTCTTACCTCTATCTGATCGATGGTGTGCTGATATTCCTTCTCGCGGGTTTTAAACAGACACTCAGTGAGAGACAGAGAGAGGGAGTGAGAGAGACCGGGACAGAGAGAGGCAGTGAGAGAGAGAGTGAAAGAGAGCGGGAGTAAGATAGAGCGGGGCAGAGAGAGGGAGTGAGAGAGAGAGGGAGTGAGAGAGAGAGGGAGTGAGAGAGAGAGACAGAGAGAGGGAATGAGAGAGAGACGGACAGAGAGAGGGAGTGAGAGAGAGAGGGACAGATAGAGGGAATGAGAGAGAGGAACAGAGAGAGGGAGTAAGAGAGAGAGACAGAGAGGGAGTGAGAGAGAGACGGACAGCGAGAGGGAGTGAGAGAGAGAGCGGGACAGAGAGAGGGATTGAGAGAGAGGGAAAGAGAGATGGAGGGTGAGGGAGGGACAGAGGGAGGGAGTGAGAGAGAGGGACAGAGAGCGGGAGTGAGAGAGAGAGAGACAGACAGAGGGAGTGAGAGAGAGAGGGACAGAGAGAGGGAGTGAGAGAGAGGGACAGAGAGAGGGAGTGAGAGAGAGGGACAGAGAGAGGGAGTGAGAGAGAGGGACAGAGAGAGGGAGTGAGAGAGAGGGACAGAGAGAGGGAGTGAGAGAGAGGGACAGAGAGAGGGAGTGAGAGCGAGGGACAGAGAGAGGGAGTGAGAGAGAGGGACAGAGAGAGGGAGTGAGAGAGAGGGACAGAGAGAGGGAGTGTGAGATGTCTCTGAGCTCTTACCTCTATCTGATCGATGGTGTGCTGATATTCCTTCTCGTGGGTTTTAAACTGACACTCAGTGAGAGACAGAGAGAGGGAGTGAGAGAGAGAGGGACAGAGAGAGGGAGTGAGAGAGAGAGTGAGAGAGAGAGGGAGTGAGAGAGAGAGTGAGAGAGAGAGGGAATAAGAGAGAGCAGGACAGAGAGAGGGAGTGAGAGAGAGAGGTACAGAGAGAGGGAGTGAGAGAGAGGGACAGAGATAGGGACTGAGAGAGAGAGGGACAGAGAGAGGGAGTGAGTGAGAGGGACAGAGAGAGGGAGTGAGAGAGAGAGAGACAGACAGAGGGAGTGAGAGAGATAGGGACAGAGAGAGGGAGTGAGAGAGAGGGACAGAGAGAGGGAGTGAGAGAGAGGGACAGAGAGAGGGAGTGAGAGAGAGGGACAGAGAGAGGGAGTGAGAGAGAGGGACAGAGAGAGGGAGTGAGAGAGAGGGACAGAGAGAGGGAATGAGAGAGAGAGATGGACAGAGAGAGGGAATAATTGAGAGAGTCAGAGAGGGAGTGAGAGAGAGGGACAGAGAGAGAGATTGAGAGAGAGGGAACGAGAGAGGGAATGAGAGAGAGAGGCAGAGAGATGGAATGAGAGATAGAGGGACAGAGAGAGGGATTGTGAGAGAGGGACAGAGAGAGGGAGTGAGAGAGAGAGGGACAGAGAGAGTGAGTGAGAGAGAGAGGGACAGAGAGGGAGTGAGAGAGAGGGACAGAGAGAGGGAATGAGAGAGAGAGAGGGACAGAGAGGGGGAGTGAGAGAGAGGGACTGAGAGAGGGAATGAGAGTGAGAGAGGGACAGAGAGAGGGAGTGAGGGAGAGGGACAGAGAGAGGGAGTGAGAGAGAGAGGGACAGAGAGAGGGAATGAGAGAGAGGGACAGAGAGAGGGAAAAAGAGAGAGAGACGGAGAGGGAGTGAGAGAGAGAGGGACAGAGAGAGGGAGTGAGAGAGAGAGGGACAGAGAGAGGGAGTGAGAGAGAGAGGGACAGAGAGAGGGAGTGAGAGAGAGAGGGACAGAGTGAGGGAGGGTGAGATTTCTCTGAGCTCTTACCTCTATCTGATCGATGGTGTGCTGATATTCCTTCTCGCGGGTTTTAAACAGACACTCAGTGAGAGACAGAGAGAGGGAGTGAGAGAGAGCGGGACAGAGAGAGGGAGTGAGAGAGAGAGTGAGAGAGAGAGGGAATAAGAGAGAGCAGGACAGAGAGAGGGAGTGAGAGAGAGAGGTACAGAGAGAGGGAGTGAGAGAGAGGGACAGAGATAGGGACTGTGAGAGAGAGGGACAGAGAGAGGGAGTGAGAGAAGGGGCAGAGAGAGGGAGTGAGAGAGAGGGACAGAGAGAGGGAGTGAGAGAGAGGGACAGAGAGAGGGAGTGAGAGAGAGGGACAGAGAGAGGGAATGAGAGAGAGAGAGGGACAGAGAGAGGGAGTGAGAGAGAGGGACAGAGAGAGGGAATGAGAGAGAGAGGCAGAGAGATGGAATGAGAGAGAGAGGGACAGAGAGAGGGATTGTGAGAGAGGGACAGAGAGAGGGAATGAGAGAGAGGGACAGAGAGAGGGAATAAGAGAGACAGACGGAGAGGGAGTGAGAGAGAGAGGGACAGAGAGAGAGAGTGAGAGAGAGGGACAGAGAGAGGGAGGGTGAGCTGACTCTGAGCTCTTACCTCTATCTGATCGATGGTGTGCTGATATTCCTTCTCGCGGGTTTTAAACAGACACTCAGTGAGAGACAGTGAGAGGGAGTGAGAGAGAGTGACAGAGAGAGGCAGTGAGAGAGAGAGTGAGAGAGAGAGGGAATAAGAGAGAGCAGGACAGAGAGAGGGAGTGAGAGAGAGAGGTACAGAGAGAGGGAGTGAGATTGAGGGACAGAGATAGGGACTGAGAGAGAGAGGGACAGAGAGAGGGAGTGAGAGAGAGGGACATAGAGAGGGAGTGAGAGAGAGGGACAGAGAGAGGGAGTGAGAGAGAGGGACAGAGGGAGGGAATGAGAGAGAAAGAGGGACAGAGAGAGGGAGTGAGAGAGAGGGACAGTGAGAGGGAGTGAGAGAGAGGGACAGAGAGAGGGAGGGTGAGCTGACTCTGAGCTCTTACCTCTATCTGATCGATGGTGTGCTGATATTCCTTCTCGTGGGTTTTAAACAGACACTCAGTGAGAGACAGAGAGAGGGAGTGAGAGAGACCGGGACAGAGAGAGGCAGTGAGAGAGAGAGTGAAAGAGAGCGGGAGTAAGATAGAGCGGGGCAGAGAGAGGGAGTGAGAGAGAGAGGGAGTGAGAGAGAGAGGGAGTGAGAGAGAGAGACAGAGAGAGGGAATGAGAGAGAGACGGACAGAGAGAGGGAGTGAGAGAGAGGGACAGAGAGAGGGAGTGAGAGAGAGGGACAGAGAGAGGGAGTGAGAGAGAGAGGGACAGATAGAGGGAATGAGAGAGAGGAACAGAGAGAGGGAGTAAGAGAGAGAGACAGAGAGGGAGTGAGAGAGAGACGGACAGCGAGAGGGAGTGAGAGAGAGAGCGGGACAGAGAGAGGGATTGAGAGAGAGGGACAGAGAGAGGGAGGGTGAGGGAGGGACAGAGGGAGGGAGTGAGAGAGAGGGACAGAGAGCGGGAGTGAGAGAGAGAGAGACAGACAGAGGGAGTGAGAGAGAGAGGGACAGAGAGAGGGAGTGAGAGAGAGGGACAGAGAGAGGGAGTGAGAGAGAGGGACAGAGAGAGGGAGTGAGAGAGAGGGACAGAGAGAGGGAGTGAGAGAGAGGGACAGAGAGAGGGAGTGAGAGAGAGGGACAGAGAGAGGGAGTGAGAGAGAGGGACAGAGAGAGGGAGTGAGAGAGAGGGACAGAGACAGGGAGGGTGAGCTGACTCTGAGCTCTTACCTCTATCTGATCGATGGTGTGCTGATATTCCTTCTCATGGGTTTTAAACAGACACTCAGTGAGAGACAGAGAGAGGGAGTGAGAGAGACCGGGACAGAGAGAGGGACTGAGAGAGAGAGGGACAGAGAGAGGGAGTGAGAGAGAGGGACAGATAGAGGGAGTGAGAGAGAGGGGCAGAGAGAGGGAGTGAGAGAGAGGGACAGATAGAGGGAGTGAGAGAGAGGGACAGAGAGAGGGAGGGAGAGGGAGGGACAGAGAGAGGGAGTGAGAGAGAGAAGGAGTGAGAGAGCGAGGGAGTGAGAGAGAGAGACAGAGAGAGGGAATGAGAGAGAGGGAAAGAGAGAGGGAATGAGAGAGAGGGACAGAGAGAGTGAGTGAGAGAGAGGGACAGAGAGAGGGAGTGAGAGAGAGGGACAGAGAGAGGGAGAGATAGAGGGACAGAGAGAGGGAATGAGAGAGAGTAACAGAGAGAGGGAGTAAGAGACAGAGACAGAGAGGGAGTGAGAGAGAGACGGACAGCGAGAGGGAGTGAGAGAGAGAGCGGGACAGAGAGTGAGTGAGAGAGAGAGGAACAGAGAGAGGGAGTGAGAGAGAGAGGGAGTGAGAGAGAGAGGCAGAGAGAGGGAGTGAGAGAGAGAGGGACAGAGAGAGGGATTGTGAGAGAGGGACAGAGAGAGGGAGTGAGAGAGAGAGGGACAGAGAGAGTGAGTGAGAGAGAGAGGGACATAGAGAGGGAGTGAGAGAGAGGGACAGAGAGAGGGAGTGAGGGAGAGGGACAGAGAGAGGGACATAGAGAGAGAGGGACAGAGAGAGGGAGTGAGAGAGGGACAGATAGAGGAAATAAGAGAGATAGACGGAGAGGCAGTGAGAGCGAGAGGGACAGAGAGAGGGAGTGAGAGAGAGGGACAGAGAGAGGGAGGGTGAGAGAGGGACAGAGAGAGGGAGGGTGAGCTGACTCTGAGCTCTTACCTCTATCTGATCGATGGTGTGCTGATATTCCTTCTCGTTGCTTTTAAACAGACACTCAGTGAGAGACAGAGAGAGGGAGTGAGAGAGAGCGGGACAGAGAGAGGGAGTGAGAGAGAGGGACAGAGAGAGGGAGGGTGAGAGAGAGACAGAGAGAGGGAGTGAGAGAGAGCGGGAAAGAGAGAGGGAGTGAGAGAGCGGGACAGAGAGAGGGAGTGAGAGAGAGGGACAGAGAGAGGGAGTGAGAGAGAGGGACAGAGAGAGGGAGTGAGAGAGAGAGGGAGTGAGAGAGACGGACAGAGAGAGGGAGTGAGAGAGAGCGGGACAGAGAGAGGGAGTGAGAGTGAGGGACAGAGAGAGGGAGTGAGAGAGAGAGCGGGACAGAGAGGGAGTGAGAGAGAGGGACAGAGAGAGGGAGTGAGAGAGAGAGGGACAGAGAGAGGGAGTGAGAGAGAGGGACAGAGAGAGGGAGGGTGAGCTGACTCTGAGCACTTACCTCTATCTGATCGATGGTGTGCTGATATTCCTTCTCGTGGGTTTTAAACAGACACTCAGTGAGAGACAGAGAGAGGGAGTGAGAGAGAATGGGACAGAGAGAGGGAGTGAGAGAGAGAGAGACAGAGAGGGAGTGAGAGAGAGACGGACAGAGAGAGGGAGTCAGAGAGAGACGGACAGAGAGAGGGAGTGAGAGAGAGAGGGATAGAGGGAGGGAGTGAGAGAGAGAGGGACAGAGAGAGGGAATGAGAGAGAGGGACAGAGAGAGGGAGTGAGAGAGAGGGACAGATAGAGGGAGTGAGAGAGAGGGGCAGAGAGAGGGAGTGAGAGAGAGGGACAGAAAGAGGGAGTGAGAGAGAGGGACAGAGAGAGGGAGGGAGAGGGAGGGACAGAGAGAGGGAGTGAGAGATAGAAGGAGTGAGAGAGCGAGGGAGTGAGAGAGAGAGACAGAGAGAGGGAATGAGAGAGAGGGAAAGAGAGAGGGAGTGAGAGAGAGGGACAGAGAGAGTGAGTGAGAGAGAGGGACAGAGAGAGGGAGTGAGAGAGAGGGACAGAGAGAGGGAGAGAGAGAGGGACAGAGAGAGGGAGTAAGAGAGAGAGACAGAGAGGGAGTGAGAGAGAGACGGACAGCGAGAGGGAGTGAGAGAGAGAGCGGGACAGAGAGTGAGTGAGAGAGAGAGGGACAGAGAGAGGGAGTGAGAGAGAGAGGGAGTGAGAGAGAGAGACAGAGAGAGGGAGTGAGAGAGAGAGGGACAGAGAGAGGGATTGTGAGAGAGGGACAGAGAGAGGGAGTGAGAGAGAGAGAGACAGACAGAGGGAGTGAGAGAGAGAGGGACAGAGAGAGTGAGTGAGAGAGAGAGGGACATAGAGAGGGAGTGAGAGAGAGGGACAGAGAGAGGGAGTGAGGGAGAGGGACAGAGAGAGGGACATAGAGAGAGAGGGACAGAGAGAGGGAGTGAGAGAGGGACAGATAGAGGGAATAAGAGAGATAGACGGAGAGGCAGTGAGAGCGAGAGGGACAGAGAGAGGGAGTGAGAGAGAGGGACAGAGAGAGGGAGGGTGAGCTGACTCTGAGCTCTTACCTCTATCTGATCGATGGTGTGCTGATATTCCTTCTCGTGGGTTTTAAACAGACACTCAGTGAGAGACAGAGAGAGGGAGTGAGAGAGAGCGGGACAGAGAGAGGGAGTGAGAGAGAGGGACAGAGAGAGGGAGGGTGAGAGAGAGACAGAGAGAGGGAGTGAGAGAGAGCGGGAAAGAGAGAGGGAGTGAGAGAGAGGGACAGAGAGAGGGAGTGAGAGAGAGGGACAGAGAGAGGGAGTGAGAGAGAGCGGGACAGAGAGAGGGAGTGAGAGAGAGGGACAGAGAGAGGGAGTGAGAGAGAGGGACAGAGAGAGGGAGTGAGAGAGAGAGGGACAGAGAGAGGGAGTGAGAGATAGGGACAGAGAGAGGGAGGGTGAGCTGACTCTGAGCTCTTACCTCTATCTGATCGATGGTGTGCTGATATTCCTTCTCGCGGGTTTTAAACAGACACTCAGTGAGAGACAGAGAGAGGGAGTGAGAGCGAGCGGGACAGAGAGAGGCAGTGAGAGAGAGAGTGAGAGAGAGAGGGAGTGAGAGAGACGGACAGAGAGAGGGAGTGAGAGAGAGAGGGAGTGAGAGAGACGGACAGAGAGAGCGAGTCAGAGAGAGACGGACAGAGAGAGGGAGTGAGAGAGAGAGGGATAGAGGGAGGGAGTGAGAGAGAGAGGGACAGAGAGAGCGAATGAGAGAGAGGGGCAGAGAGAGGGAGTGAGAGAGAGAGGGACAGAGAGAGGGATTGTGAGAGAGGGACAGAGAGAGAGAATGAGATAGAGAGGGACAGTGAGAGTGAGTGAGAGAGAGAGGGACAGAGAGAGGGAGTGAGAGAGAGGGACAGAGAGAGGGAATGAGAGAGAGAGAGGGACAGAGAGGGGGAGTGAGAGAGAGGAACAGAGAGAGGGAATGAGAGAGAGGGACAGAGAGAGGGAATAAGAGAGAGAGACAGAGGGGGAGTGAGAGAGAGAGACAGAGAGAGAGAGTGAGAGAGAGGGACAGAGAGAGGGAGTGAGAGAGAGAGGGACAGAGAGAGGGAGTGAGAGAGAGGGACAGAGAGAGGGAATAAGAGAGAGAGTCAGAGAGGGAGTGAGAGAGAGGGACAGAGAGAGAGATTGAGAGAGAGGGAACGAGAGAGGGAATGAGAGAGAGAGGCAGAGAGATGGAATGAGAGATAGAGGGACAGAGAGAGGGTTTGTGAGAGAGGGAAAGAGAGAGGGAGTGAGAGAGAGAGGGACAGAGAGAGTGAGTGAGAGAGAGAGGGTCAGAGAGAGGGAGTGAGAGAGAGGGACAGAGAGAGGGAATGAGAGAGAGAGAGGGACAGAGAGGGGGAGTGAGAGAGAGGGACTGAGAGAGGGAATGAGAGTGAGAGAGGGACAGAGAGAGGGAGTGAGGGAGAGGGACAGAGAGAGGGAGTGAGAGAGAGAGAGACAGAGAGGGAGTGAGAGAGAGACGGACAGAGAGAGGGAGTCAGAGTGAGACGGACAGAGAGAGGGAGTGAGAGAGAGAGGGATAGAGGGAGGGAGTGAGAGAGAGCGGGACAGAGAGAGGGAATGAGAGAGAGGGGCAGAGAGAGGGAGTGAGAGAGGGACAGAGAGAGGGAGTGAGAGAGAGGGACAGAGAGAGGGAGTGAGAGAGAGGGACAGAGAGAGGGAGTGAGAGAGAGGGACAGAGAGAGGGAGTGAGAGAGAGGGACAGAGAGAGGGAGGGTGAGCTGACTCTGAGCTCTACCTCTATCTGATCGATGGTGTGCTGATATTCCTTCTCGCGGGTTTTAAACAGACACTCAGTGAGAGACAGAGAGAGGGAGTGAGAGAGAGAGGGACAGAGAGAGGCAGTGAGAGTGAGAGTGACAGAGAGAGGGAGTGAGAGAGAGAGTGACAGAGAGAGGGAGTGAGAGAGAGCGGGACAGAGAGAGGCAGTGAGAGAGAGAGTGAAAGAGAGAGGGAGTGAGAGAGAGAGTGACAGAGAGAGGGAGTGAGAGAGAGCGGGACAGAGAGAGGTTTTGAAGAGAGGGAGTGACAGAGAGAGTGAGTGAGAGAGAGCGGGACAGAGAGAGGGAGTGAGAGAGAGGGACAGATAGAGGGAGTGAGAGAGAGGGGCAGAGAGAGGGAGTGAGAGAGAGGGACAGATAGAGGGAGTGAGAGAGAGGGACAGAGAGAGGGAGGGAGAGGGAGGGACAGAGAGAGGGAGTGAGAGAGAGAAGGAGTGAGAGAGCGAGGGAGTGAGAGAGAGAGACAGAGAGAGGGAATGAGAGAGAGGGAAAGAGAGAGGGAATGAGAGAGAGGGACAGAGAGAGTGAGTGAGAGAGAGGGACAGAGAGAGGGAGTGAGAGAGAGGGACAGAGAGAGGGAGAGATAGAGGGACAGAGAGAGGGAATGAGAGAGAGTAACAGAGAGAGGGAGTAAGAGACAGAGACAGAGAGGGAGTGAGAGAGAGACGGACAGCGAGAGGGAGTGAGAGAGAGAGCGGGACAGAGAGTGAGTGAGAGAGAGAGGAACAGAGAGAGGGAGTGAGAGAGAGAGGGAGTGAGAGAGAGAGGCAGAGAGAGGGAGTGAGAGAGAGAGGGACAGAGAGAGGGATTATGAGAGAGGGACAGAGAGAGGGAGTGAGAGAGAGAGGGACAGAGAGAGTGAGTGAGAGAGAGAGGGACATAGAGAGGGAGTGAGAGAGAGGGACAGAGAGAGGGAGTGAGGGAGAGGGACAGAGAGAGGGACATAGAGAGAGAGGGACAGAGAGAGGGAGTGAGAGAGGGACAGATAGAGGGAATAAGAGAGATAGACGGAGAGGCAGTGAGAGCGAGAGGGACAGAGAGAGGGAGTGAGAGAGAGGGACAGAGAGAGGGAGGGTGAGAGAGGGACAGAGAGAGGGAGGGTGAGCTGACTCTGAGCTCTTACCTCTATCTGATCGATGGTGTGCTGATATTCCTTCTCGTTGCTTTTAAACAGACACTCAGTGAGAGACAGAGAGAGGGAGTGAGAGAGAGCGGGACAGAGAGAGGGAGTGAGAGAGAGGGACAGAGAGAGGGAGGGTGAGAGAGAGACAGAGAGAGGGAGTGAGAGAGAGCGGGAAAGAGAGAGGGAGTGAGAGAGCGGGACAGAGAGAGGGAGTGAGAGAGAGGGACAGAGAGAGGGAGTGAGAGAGAGAGGGACAGAGAGAGGGAGTGAGAGAGAGGGACAGAGAGAGGGAGTGAGAGAGAGAGCGGGACAGAGAGGGAGTGAGAGAGAGGGACAGAGAGAGGGAGTGAGAGAGAGAGGGACAGAGAGAGGGAGTGAGAGAGAGGGACAGAGAGAGGGAGTGAGAGAGAGGGACAGAGAGAGGGAGGGTGTGCTGACTCTGAGCACTTACCTCTATCTGATCGATGGTGTGCTGATATTCCTTCTCGTGGGTTTTAAACAGACACTCAGTGAGAAACAGAGAGAGGGAGTGAGAGAGAATGGGACAGAGAGAGGGAGTGAGAGAGAGAGAGACAGAGAGGGAGTGAGAGAGAGACGGACAGAGAGAGGGAGTCAGAGAGAGACGGACAGAGAGAGGGAGTGAGAGAGAGAGGGATAGAGGGAGGGAGTGAGAGAGAGAGGGACAGAGAGAGGGAATGAGAGAGAGGGACAGAGAGAGGGAGTGAGAGAGAGGGACAGATAGAGGGAGTGAGAGAGAGGGGCAGAGAGAGGGAGTGAGAGAGAGGGACAGAAAGAGGGAGTGAGAGAGAGGGACAGAGAGAGGGAGGGAGAGGGAGGGACAGAGAGAGGGAGTGAGAGATAGAAGGAGTGAGAGAGCGAGGGAGTGAGAGAGAGAGACAGAGAGAGGGAATGAGAGAGAGGGAAAGAGAGAGGGAGTGAGAGAGAGGGACAGAGAGAGTGAGTGAGAGAGAGGGACAGAGAGAGGGAGTGAGAGAGAGGGACAGAGAGAGGGAGAGAGAGAGGGACAGAGAGAGGGAGTAAGAGAGAGAGACAGAGAGGGAGTGAGAGAGAGACGGACAGCGAGAGGGAGTGAGAGAGAGAGCGGGACAGAGAGTGAGTGAGAGAGAGAGGGACAGAGAGAGGGAGTGAGAGAGAGAGGGAGTGAGAGAGAGAGACAGAGAGAGGGAGTGAGAGAGAGAGGGACAGAGAGAGGGATTGTGAGAGAGGGACAGAGAGAGGGAGTGAGAGAGAGAGAGACAGACAGAGGGAGTGAGAGAGAGAGGGACAGAGAGAGTGAGTGAGAGAGAGAGGGACATAGAGAGGGAGTGAGAGAGAGGGACAGAGAGAGGGAGTGAGGGAGAGGGACAGAGAGAGGGACATAGAGAGAGAGGGACAGAGAGAGGGAGTGAGAGAGGGACAGATAGAGGGAATAAGAGAGATAGACGGAGAGGCAGTGAGAGCGAGAGGGACAGAGAGAGGGAGTGAGAGAGAGGGACAGAGAGAGGGAGGGTGAGCTGACTCTGAGCTCTTACCTCTATCTGATCGATGGTGTGCTGATATTCCTTCTCGTGGGTTTTAAACAGACACTCAGTGAGAGACAGAGAGAGGGAGTGAGAGAGAGCGGGACAGAGAGAGGCAGTGAGAGAGAGGGACAGAGAGAGGGAGGGTGAGAGAGAGACAGAGAGAGGGAGTGAGAGAGAGCGGGAAAGAGAGAGGGAGTGAGAGAGAGGGACAGAGAGAGGGAGTGAGAGAGAGGGACAGAGAGAGGGAGTGAGAGAGAGCGGGACAGAGAGAGGGAGTGAGAGAGAGGGACAGAGAGAGGGAGTGAGAGAGAGGGACAGAGAGAGGGAGTGAGAGAGAGAGGGACAGAGAGAGGGAGTGAGAGATAGGGACAGAGAGAGGGAGGGTGAGCTGACTCTGAGCTCTTACCTCTATCTGATCGATGGTGTGCTGATATTCCTTCTCGCGGGTTTTAAACAGACACTCAGTGAGAGACAGAGAGAGGGAGTGAGAGCGAGGGGGACAGAGAGAGGCAGTGAGAGAGAGAGTGAGAGAGAGAGGGAGTGAGAGAGAGAGTGACAGAGAGAGGGAGTGAGAGAGAGAGGGAGTGAGAGAGACGGACAGAGAGAGCGAGTCAGAGAGAGACGGACAGAGAGAGGGAGTGAGAGAGAGAGGGATAGAGGGAGGGAGTGAGAGAGAGAGGGACAGAGAGAGCGAATGAGAGAGAGGGGCAGAGAGAGGGAGTGAGAGAGAGAGGGACAGAGAGAGGGATTGTGAGAGAGGGACAGAGAGAGAGAATGAGATAGAGAGGGACAGTGAGAGTGAGTGAGAGAGAGAGGGACAGAGAGAGGGAGTGAGAGAGAGTGAGAGAGAGAGGGACTGAGAGAGAGAGAGGGACAGAGAGGGGGAGTGAGAGAGAGGAACAGAGAGAGGGAATGAGAGAGAGGGACAGAGAGAGGGAATAAGAGAGAGAGACAGAGGGGGAGTGAGAGAGAGAGACAGAGAGAGAGAGTGAGAGAGAGGGACAGAGAGAGGGAGTGAGAGAGAGAGGGACAGAGAGAGGGAGTGAGAGAGAGGGACAGAGAGAGGGAATAAGAGAGAGAGTCAGAGAGGGAGTGAGAGAGAGGGACAGAGAGAGAGATTGAGAGAGAGGGAACGAGAGAGGGAATGAGAGAGAGAGGCAGAGAGATGGAATGAGAGATAGAGGGACAGAGAGAGGGATTGTGAGAGAGGGAAAGAGAGATGGAGTGAGAGAGAGAGGGACAGAGAGAGTGAGTGAGAGAGAGAGGGTCAGAGAGAGGGAGTGAGAGAGAGGGACAGAGAGAGGGAATGAGAGAGAGAGAGGGACAGAGAGGGGGAGTGAGAGAGAGGGACTGAGAGAGGGAATGAGAGTGAGAGAGGGACAGAGAGAGGGAGTGAGGGAGAGGGACAGAGAGAGGGAGTGAGAGAGAGAGGGACAGAGAGAGGGAATGAGAGAGAGGGACAGAGAGAGGGAAAAAGAGAGAGAGACGGAGAGGGAGTGAGAGAGAGAGGGACAGAGAGAGCGAGTGAGAGAGAGGGACAGAGAGAGGGAGGGTGAGATTTCTCTGATCTCTTACCTCTATCTGATCGATGGTGTGCTGATATTCCTTCTCGCGGGTTTTAAACAGACACTCAGTGAGAGACAGAGAGAGGGAGTGAGAGAGAACGGGACAGAGAGAGGGAGTGAGAGAGAGAGTGAGAGAGAGAGAGGGAGTGAGAGAGAGAGGGACAGAGAGAGGGAGTGAGAGAGAGGGACAGAGAGAGGGAGTGTGAGATGTCTCTGAGCTCTTACCTCTATCTGATCGATGGTGTGCTGATATTCCTTCTCGTGGGTTTTAAACAGACACTCAGTGAGAGACAGAGAGAGGGAGTGAGAGAGAGCGGGACAGAGAGAGGCAGTGAGAGAGAGAGTGAGAGAGAGAGGGAATAAGAGAGAGCAGGACAGAGAGAGGGAGTGAGAGAGAGAGGTACAGAGAGAGGGAGTGAGAGAGAGGGACAGAGATAGGGACTGAGAGAGAGAGGGACAGAGAGAGGGAGTGAGTGAGAGGGACAGAGAGAGGGAGTGAGAGATAGAGAGACAGACAGAGGGAGTGAGAGAGATAGGGACAGAGAGAGGGAGTGAGAGAGAGGGACAGAGAGAGGGAGTGAGAGAGAGGGACATAGAGAGGGAGTGAGAGAGAGGGACAGAGAGAGGGAGTGAGAGAGAGGGACAGAGAGAGGGAATGAGAGAGAGAGAGGGACAGAGAGAGGGAGTGAGAGAGAGGGACAGAGAGAGGGAGTGAGAGAGAGGGACAGAGAGAGGGAGGATGAGCTGACTCTGAGCTCTTACCTCTATCTGATCGATGGTGTGCTGATATTCCTTCTCGTGAGTTTTAAACAGACACTCAGTGAGAGACAGAGAGAGGGAGTGAGAGAGACCGGGACAGAGAGAGGGAGTGAGAGAGAGGGACAGAGAGAGGCAGTGAGAGAGACCGGGACAGAGAGAGGGAGTGAGAGAGAGAGTGAAAGAGAGAGGGAGTAAGATAGAGCGGGGCAGAGAGAGGGAGTGAGAGAGAGAGGGAGTGAGAGAGAGAGGGAGTGAGAGAGAGAGACAGAGAGAGGGAATGAGAGAGAGACGGACAGAGAGAGGGAGTGAGAGAGAGGGACAGAGAGAGTGAGTGAGAGAGAGGGACAGAGAGAGGGAGTGAGAGAGAGGGACAGAGAGAGGGAGTGAGAGAGAGAGGGACAGATAGAGGGAATGAGAGAGAGGAACAGAGAGAGGGAGTGAGAGAGAGAGGGACAGATAGAGGGAATGAGAGAGAGGAACAGAGAGAGGGAGTAAGAGAGAGAGACAGAGAGGGAGTGAGAGAGAGACGGACAGCGAGAGGGAGTGAGAGAGAGAGCGGGACAGAGAGAGGGATTGAGAGAGAGAGACAGAGAGAGGGAGGGTGAGGGAGGGACAGAGGGAGGGAGTGAGAGAGAGGGACAGAGAGCGGGAGTGAGAGAGAGAGAGACAGACAGAGGGAGTGAGAGAGAGAGGGACAGAGAGAGGGAGTGAGAGAGAGGGACAGAGAGAGGGAGTGAGAGAGAGGGACAGAGAGAGGGAGTGAGAGAGAGGGACAGAGAGAGGGAGTGAGAGAGAGGGACAGAGAGAGGGAGTGAGAGAGAGAGGGACAGAGAGAGGCAGTGAGAGAGAGAGTGAGAGAGAGAGGGAGTGAGAGAGAGGGACAGAGAGAGGGAGTGAGAGAGAGGGACAGAGAGATGGAGGGTGAGCTGACTCTGAGCTCTTACCTCTATCTGATCGATGGTGTGCTGATATTCCTTCTCGCGGGTTTTAAACAGACACTCAGTGAGAGACAGAGAGAGGGAGTGAGAGAGAGGGACAGAGAGAGGGAGTGAGAGAGAGGGACAGAGAGAGGCAGTGAGAGAGAGGGACAGAGAGAGGGACGGTGAGCTGACTCTGAGCTCTTACCTCTATCTGATCGATGGTGTGCTGATATTCCTTCTCGTGGGTTTTAAACAGACACTCAGTGAGAGACAGAGAGAGGGAGTGAGAGAGAGGGACAGAGAGAGGGAGTGAGAGAGAGGGACAGAGAGAGGGAGTGAGAGAGACCGGGACAGAGAGAGGCAGTGAGAGAGAGAGTGAAAGAGAGAGGGAGTGAGAGAGAGAGTGACAGAGAGAGGGAGTGAGAGAGAGCGGGACAGAGAGAGGGAGTGAGAGAGAGGGACAGATAGAGGGAGTGAGAGAGAGGGACAGAAAGAGGGAGTGAGAGAGAGGGACAGAGAGAGGGAGGAAGAGGGAGGGACAGAGAGAGGGAGTGAGAGAGAGAAGGAGTGAGAGAGCGAGGGAGTGAGAGAGAGAGACAGAGAGAGGGAATGAGAGAGAGGGAAAGAGAGAGGGAGTGAGAGAGAGGGACAGAGAGAGTGAGTGAGAGAGAGGGACAGAGAGAGGGAGAGAGAGAGGGACAGAGAGAGGGAATGAGAGAGAGTAACAGAGAGAGGGAGTAAGAGAGAGAGACAGAGAGGGAGTGAGAGAGAGACGGACAGCGAGAGCGAGTGAGAGAGAGAGCGGGACAGAGAGTGAGTGAGAGAGAGAGGGAGTGAGAGAGAGAGACAGAGAGAGGGAGTGAGAGAGAGAGGGACAGAGAGAGGGTTTGTGAGAGAGGGACAGAAAGAGGGAGTGAGAGAGAGAGGGACAGAGAGAGTGAGTGAGAGAGAGAGGGACATAGAGAGGGAGTGAGAGAGAGGGACAGAGAGAGGGAGTGAGGGAGAGGGACAGAGAGAGGGACATAGAGAGAGAGAGGGACAGAGAGAGGGAGTGAGAGAGAGGGACAGAGAGAGGGAGGGTGAGATGTCTCTGAGCTCTTACCTCTCTCTGATCGATGGTGTGCTGATATTCCTTCTCGCGGGTTTTAAACAGACACTCAGTGAGAGACAGAGAGAGGGAGTGAGAGAGAGAGGGACAGAGAGAGGGAGTGAGAGAGAGAGGGACAGAGAGAGGGAGTGAGAGAGAGGGACAGAGAGAGGGAGTGAGAGAGAGAGGGACAGAGAGAGGGAGGGTGAGCTGACTCTGAGCTCTTACCTCTATCTGATCGATGGTGTGCTGATCTTCCTTCTCGCGGGTTTTAAACAGACACTCAGTGAGAGACAGAGAGAGGGAGTGAGAGAGAATGGGACAGAGAGAGGGAGTGAGAGAGAGAGGGACAGAGAGATGGAGTAAGAGAGAGGGAGACAGAGAGAGGGAATGACAGAGAGGGACAGAGAGAGGGAAAAAGAGAGAGAGACAGAGAGAGGGAGTGAGAGAGAGAGGGACAGAGAGAGGGAGTGAGAGAGAGGGAGTGAGAGAGAGGGACAGAGAGAGGGAGGGTGAGATGTCTCTGAGCTCTTACCTCTAAATGATCGATGGTGTGCTGATATTTCTTCTCGCGAGTTTTAAACAGACACTCAGTGAGAGACAGAGAGAGGGAGTGAGAGAGAGCGGGACAGAGAGAGGCAGTGAGAGAGAGAGTGAGAGAGAGAGGGAATAAGAGAGAGCAGGACAGAGAGAGGGAGTGAGAGAGAGAGGTACAGAGAGAGGGAGTGAGAGAGAGGGACAGAGATAGGGACTGAGAGAGAGAGGGACAGAGAGAGGGAGTGAGAGAGAGGGACAGAGAGAGGGAGTGAGAGAGAGAGAGACAGACAGAGGGAGTGAGAGAGATAGGTACAGAGAGAGGGAGTGAGAGAGAGGGACAGAGAGAGGGAGTGAGAGAGAGGGACAGAGAGAGGGAGTGAGAGAGAGGGACAGAGAGAGGGAGTGAGAGAGAGGGACAGAGAGAGGGAGTGAGAGAGAGGGACAGAGAGAGGGAATGAGAGAGAGAGAGGGACAGAGAGAGGGAGTGAGGGAGAGGGACAGAGAGAGGGAGGGTGAGCTGACTCTGAGCTCTTACCTCTATCTGATCGATGGTGTGCTGATATTCCTTCTCGTGGGTTTTAAACAGACACTCAGTGAGAGACAGAGTTAGGGATTGTGAGAGAGAGAGGGACAGAGAGAGGGAGTGAGAGAGAGAGGGACAGAGAGAGGGAGTGAGAGAGAGGGACAGAGAGAGGCAGTGAGAGAGAGAGTGACAGAGAGAGGGAGGGTGAGAAAGAGCGACAGAGAGAGGGAGTGAGAGAGAGCGGGACAGAGAGAGGGAGTGAGAGGGAGGGACAGATAGAGGGAGTGAGAGAGAGGGGCAGAGAGAGGGAGTGAGAGAGAGGGACAGAAAGAGGGAGTGAAGAGAGAGGGACAGAGAGAGGGAGTGAGAGAGAGGGACAGAGAGAGGGTGTGAGAGAGAGAGGGAGAGGGAGAGAGAGGGAATGAGAGAGAGAGGGACAGAGAGAGGGAGTGAGAGAGAGGGACAGAGAGAGTGAGTGAGAGAGAGGGACAGAGAGAGGGAGTGAGAGAGAGGGACAGAGAGAGGGAGTGAGAGAGAGAGGGACAGAGCGATGGAATGAGAGAGAGGAACAGAGAGAGGGAGTAAGAGAGAGAGACAGAGAGGGAGTGAGAGAGAGACGGACAGCGAGAGGGAGTGAGAGAGAGAGGGACAGAGAGAGGGATTGAGAGAGAGGGACAGAGATATGGAGGGTGAGGGAGGGACAGAGAGAGGGAGTGAGAGAGAGGGACAGAGAGAGGGAGTGAGAGAGAGGGACAGAGAGATGGAGTGAGAGAGAGAGAGACAGACAGAGGGAGTGAGAGAGAGAGGGACAGAGAGAGGGAGTGAGAGAGAGGGACAGAGAGAGGGAGTGAGAGAGAGAGGGACAGAGAGAGGGAATGAGAGAGAGGAACAGAGAGAGGGAGTAAGAGAGAGAGACAGAGAGGGAGTGAGAGAGAGACGGACAGCGAGAGAGAGTGAGAGAGAGAGCGGGACAGAGAGGGAGTGAGAGAGAGGGACAGAGAGAGGGAGTGAGGGAGAGGGACAGAGAGAGCGAGTGAGAGAGAGAGGGACAGAGAGAGGGAATGAGAGAGAGGGACAGAGAGAGGGAAAAAGAGAGAGAGACGGAGAGGGAGTGAGAGAGAGAGGGACAGAGAGAGGGAGTGAGAGAGAGGGACAGAGAGAGGGAGGGTGAGATTTCTCTGAGCTCTTACCTCTATCTGATCGATGGTGTGCTGATATTCCTTCTCGCGGGTTTTAAACAGACACTCAGTGAGAGACAGAGAGAGGGAGTGAGAGAGAGCGGGACAGAGAGAGGGAGTGAGAGAGAGAGTGAGAGAGAGAGGGAATAAGAGAGAGCAGGACAGAGAGAGGGAGTGAGAGAGAGAGGTACAGAGAGAGGGAGTGAGAGAGAGGGACAGAGATAGGGACTGTGAGAGAGAGGGACAGAGAGAGGGAGTGAGTGAGAGGGACAGAGAGAGGGAGTGAGAGAGAGAGAGACAGACAGAGGGAGTGAGAGAGATAGGGACAGAGAGAGGGAGTGAGAGAGAGGGACAGAGAGAGGGAGTGAGAGAGAGGGACAGAGAGAGGGAGTGAGAGAGAGGAGCAGAGAGAGGGAGTGAGAGAGAGGGACAGAGAGAGGGAGTGAGAGAGAGGGACAGAGAGTGGGAATGAGAGAGAGAGATGGACAGAGAGAGGGAGTGAGAGAGAGGGACAGAGAGAGGGAGTGAGAGAGAGGGACAGAGAGAGGGAGTGAGAGAGAGGGACAGAGAGAGGGAGTGAGAGAGAGGGACAGAGAGAGGGAGTGAGAGAGAGGGACAGAGAGAGGGAATGAGAGAGAGAGAGGGACAGAGAGAGGGAGTGAGAGAGAGGGACAGAGAGTGGGAATGAGAGAGAGAGGCAGAGAGATGGAATGAGAGATAGAGGGACAGAGAGAGGGATTGTGAGAGAGGGACAGAGAGAGGGAGTGAGAGAGAGAGTGACAGAGAGAGGGAGTGAGAGAGAGCGGGACAGAGAGAGGGAGTGAGAGAGAGAGTGAGAGAGAGAGGGAATAAGAGAGAGCAGGACAGAGAGAGGGAGTGAGAGAGAGAGGTACAGAGAGAGGGAGTGAGAGAGAGGGACAGAGATAGGGACTGTGAGAGAGAGGGACAGAGAGAGGGAGTGAGTGAGAGGGACAGAGAGAGGGAGTGAGAGAGAGAGAGACAGACAGAGGGAGTGAGAGAGATAGGGACAGAGAGAGGGAGTGAGAGAGAGGGACAGAGAGAGGAAGTGAGAGAGAGGGCCAGAGAGAGGGAGTGAGAGAGAGGGACAGAGAGAGGGAGTGAGAGAGAGGGACAGAGAGAGGGAGTGAGAGAGAGGGACAGAGAGGGAATGAGAGAGAGAGAGGGACAGAGAGAGGGAGTGAGAGAGAGGGACAGAGAGAGGGAATGAGAGAGAGAGGCAGAGAGATGGAATGAGAGAGAGAGGGACAGAGAGAGGGATTGTGAGAGAGGGACAGAGAGAGGGAGTGAGAGAGAGAGGGACAGAGAGAGGGAGTGAGAGAGAGAGGGACAGAGAGAGTGAGTGAGAGAGAGAGGGACAGAGAGAGGGAGTGAGAGAGAGGGACAGAGAGAGGGAATGAGAGAGAGAGAGGGACAGAGAGGGGGAGTGAGAGAGTGGGACTGAGAGAGGGAATGAGAGAGAGAGAGGGACAGAGAGAGGGAGTGAGGGAGAGGGACAGAGAGAGGGAGTGAGAGAGAGAGACAGAGAGAGGGAATGAGAGAGAGGGACAGAGAGAGGGAAAAAGAGAGAGAGACGGAGAGGGAGTGAGAGAGAGAGGGACAGAGAGAGGGAGTGAGAGAGAGGGACAGAGATAGGGACTGTGAGAGAGAGGGACAGAGAGAGGGAGTGAGTGAGAGGGACAGAGAGAGGGAGTGAGAGAGAGAGAGACAGACAGAGGGAGTGAGAGAGATAGGGACAGAGAGAGGGAGTGAGAGAGAGGGACAGCGAGAGGGAGTGAGAGAGAGGGGCAGAGAGAGGGAGTGAGAGAGAGGGACAGAGAGAGGGAGTGAGAGAGAGGGACAGAGAGAGGGAATGAGAGAGAGAGAGGGACAGAGAGAGGGAGTGAGAGAGAGGGACAGAGAGAGGGAATGAGAGAGAGAGGCAGAGAGATGGAATGAGAGATAGAGGGACAGAGAGAGGGATTGTGAGAGAGGGACAGAGAGAGGGAGTGAGAGAGAGAGGGACAGAGAGAGTGAGTGAGATAGAGAGGGACAGAGAGAGGGAGTGAGAGAGAGGGACAGAGAGAGGGAATGAGAGTGAGAGAGGGACAGAGAGAGGGAGTGAGGGAGAGGGACAGAGAGAGGGAGTGAGAGAGAGAGGGACAGAGAGAGGGAATGAGAGAGAGGGAGTGAGAGAGGGAAAAAGAGAGAGAGACGGAGAGGAAGTGAGAGAGAGAGGGACAGAGAGAGGGAGTGAGAGAGAGGGACAGAGAGAGGGAGGGTGAGATTTCTCTGAGCTCTTACCTCTATCTGATCGATGGTGTGCTGATATTCCTTCTCGCGGGTTTTAAACAGACACTCAGTGAGAGACAGAGGGAGGGAGTGAGAGAGAGCGGGACAGAGAGAGGCAGTGAGAGAGAGAGTGAGAGAGAGAGGGAATAAGAGAGAGCAGGACAGAGAGAGGGAGTGAGAGAGAGAGGTACAGAGAGAGGGAGTGAGAGAGAGGGACAGAGAGAGGGAGGGTGAGCTGACTCTGAGCTCTTACCTCTATCTGATCGATGGTTTGCTGATATTCCTTCTCGCGGGTTTTAAACAGACACTCAGTGAGAGACAGAGAGAGGGAGTGAGAGAGAGCGGGACAGAGAGAGGGAGTGAGAGAGAGAGTGAGAGAGAGAGGGAATAAGAGAGAGCAGGACAGAGAGAGGGAGTGAGAGAGAGAGGTACAGAGAGAGGGAGTGAGAGAGAGGGACAGAGATAGGGACTGTGAGAGAGAGGGACAGAGAGAGGGAGTGAGAGAGAGAGAGACAGACAGAGGGAGTGAGAGAGATAGGGACAGAGAGAGGGAGTGAGAGAGAGGGACAGAGAGAGGAAGTGAGAGAGAGGGACAGAGAGAGGGAGTGAGAGAGAGGGACAGAGAGAGGGAGTGAGAGAGAGGGACAGAGAGAGGGAATGAGAGAGAGAGAGGGACAGAGAGAGGGAGTGAGAGAGAGGGACAGAGAGAGGGAATGAGAGAGAGAGGCAGAGAGATGGAATGAGAGAGAGAGGGACAGAGAGAGGGATTGTGAGAGAGGGACAGAGAGAGGGAGTGAGAGAGAGAGGGACAGAGAGAGGGAGTGAGAGAGAGAGGGACAGAGAGAGTGAGTGAGAGAGAGGGACAGAGAGAGGGAGTGAGAGAGAGGGACAGAGAGAGGGAATGAGAGAGAGAGAGGGACAGAGAGGGGGAGTGAGAGAGTGGGACTGAGAGAGGGAATGAGAGAGAGAGAGGGACAGAGAGAGGGAGTGAGGGAGAGGGACAGAGAGAGGGAGTGAGAGAGAGAGACAGAGAGAGGGAATGAGAGAGAGGGACAGAGAGAGGGAAAAAGAGAGAGAGACGGAGAGGGAGTGAGAGAGAGAGGGACAGAGAGAGGGAGTGAGAGAGAGGGACAGAGAGAGGGAGTGTGAGATGTCTCTGAGCTCTTACCTCTATCTGATCGATGGTGTGCTGATATTCCTTCTCGCGGGTTTTAAACAGACACTCAGTGAGAGACAGAGAGAGGGAGTGAGAGAGAGCGGGACAGAGAGAGGCAGTGAGAGAGAGAGTGAGAGAGAGAGGGAATAAGAGAGAGCAGGACAGAGAGAGGGAGTGAGAGAGAGAGGTACAGAGAGAGGGTGTGAGAGAGAGGGACAGAGATAGGGACTGAGAGAGAGAGGGACAGAGAGATTGAGTGAGTGAGAGGGACAGAGAGAGGGAGTGAGAGATAGAGAGACAGACAGAGGGAGTGAGAGAGATAGGGACAGAGAGAGGGAGTGAGAGAGAGGGACAGAGAGAGGGAGTGAGAGAGAGGGACATAGAGAGGGAGTGAGAGAGAGGGACAGAGAGAGGGAGTGAGAGAGAGGGACAGAGAGAGGGAATGAGAGAGAGAGAGGGACAGAGAGAGGGAGTGAGAGAGAGGGACAGAGAGAGGGAGTGAGAGAGAGGGACAGAGAGAGGGAGGATGAGCTGACTCTGAGCTCTTACCTCTATCTGATCGATGGTGTGCTGATATTCCTTCTCGTGGGTTTTAAACAGACACTCAGTGAGAGACAGAGAGAGGGAGTGAGAGAGACCGGGACAGAGAGAGGCAGTGAGAGAGAGAGTGAAAGAGAGAGGGAGTAAGATAGAGCGGGGCAGAGAGAGGGAGTGAGAGAGAGAGGGAGTGAGAGAGAGGGACAGAGAGAGGGAGTGAGAGAGAGGGACAGAGAGAGGGAATGAGAGAGAGGGACAGAGAGAGGGAATGAGAGAGAGGGACGGAGAGAGGGAATAAGAGAGACAGACGGAGAGGGAGTGAGAGAGAGTGGGACAGAGAGAGGGAGTGAGAGAGAGGGACAGAGAGAGGGAGGGTGAGCTGACTCTGAGCTCTTACCTCTATCTGATCGATGGTGTGCTGATATTCCTTCTCGTGGGTTTTAAACAGACACTCAGTGAGAGACAGAGAGAGGGAGTGAGAGAGACCGGGACAGAGAGAGGCAGTGAGAGAGAGAGTGAAAGAGAGAGGGAGTGAGAGAGAGAGTGACAGAGAGAGGGAGTGAGAGAGAGCGGGACAGAGAGAGGGAGTGAGAGAGAGGGACAGATAGAGGGAGTGAGAGAGAGGGACAGAAAGAGGGAGTGAGAGAGAGGGACAGAGAGAGGGAGGAAGAGGGAGGGACAGAGAGAGGGAGTGAGAGAGAGAAGGAGTGAGAGAGCGAGGGAGTGAGAGAGAGAGACAGAGAGAGGGAATGAGAGAGAACGGGACAGAGAGAGGGAGTGAGAGAGAGAGGGACAGAGAGAGGGAGTAAGAGAGAGGGACAGAGAGAGGGAATAAGAGAGAGAGACAGAGAGGGAGTGAGAGAGAGGGACAGAGAGAGAGAGTGAGAGAGAAGGACAGAGAGATAGAGGGAGTGAGAGAGAGAGGGACAGAGAGAGGGAGTGAGAGAGAGGGACAGAGAGAGGGAATAAGTGAGAGAGACAGAGAGGGAGTGAGAGAGAGGGACAGAGAGAGATAGTGAGAGAAAGGGACAGAGAGAGGGAGTGAGAGAGAGAGGGACAGAGAGATGGAGTGAGAGAGAGGGACAGAGAGAGGGAGTGAGAGAGAGGGACAGAGAGAGGGAGGGTGAGCTGACTCTGAGCTCTTACCTCTATCTGATCGATGGTTTGCTGATATTCCTTCTCACGGGTTTTAAACAGACACTCAGTGAGAGACAGAGAGAGGGAGTGAGAGAGAGAGAGGGATAGAGGGAGGGAGTGAGAGAGAGAGGGACAGAGAGAGGGAGTGAGAGAGAGGGACAGAGAGAGGGGATGAGAGAGAGGGGCAGAGAGAGGGAGTGAGAGAGAGAGGGACAGAGAGTGGGAGTGAGAGAGAGGGACAGAGAGAGGGAATGAGAGAGAGAGAGGGACAGAGAGGGGGAGTGAGAGAGAGGGACAGGGAGAGGGAATGAGAGAGAGAGAGGGACAGAGAGAGGTAGTGAGGGAGAGAGAGGGACAGAGAGAGGGAGTGAGAGCGAGCGGGACAGAGAGAGGGAGTGAGAGAGAGGGACAGAGAGAGGGAGTGAGAGAGAGGGACAGAGAGAGGGAGTGAGAGAGAGAGGGACAGAGAGAGGGAGTGAGAGAGAGAGAGACAGACAGAGGGAGTGAGAGAGAGAGGGACAGAGAGAGGGAGTGATAGAGAGAGGGACAGAGAGAGGGAGTGAGAGTGAAGGACAGAGAGAGGGATTGAGAGAGAGAGTGACAGAGAGAGGGATTGAGAGAGAGAGAGGGACAGAGAGAGGGATTGAGAGAGAGAGAGGGACAGAGAGAGGGAGTGAGAGAGAGGGACAGAGAGAAGGAGTGAGAGAGAGGGACAGAGAGAGGGAATGAGAGAGAGAGAGGGACAGAGAGAGGGAATGAGAGAGAGGGACGGAGAGAGGGAATAAGAGAGACAGACGGAGAGGGAGTGAGAGAGACAGGGACAGAGAGAGGGAGTGAGAGAGAGAGGGACAGAGAGAGGGAGTGAGAGAGAGGGACAGAGACAGGGAGGGTGAGCTGACTCTGAGCTCTTACCTCTATCTGATCGATGGTGTGCTGATATTCCTTCTCGTGGGTTTTAAACAGACACTCAGTGAGAGACAGAGAGAGGGAGTGAGAGAGAGAGTGACTGAGAGAGGGAGTGAGAGAGAGGGTGACTGAGAGAGGGAGTGAGAGAGAGCGGGACAGAGAGAGGGAGTGAGAGAGAGAGTGACAGAGAGAGGGAGTGAGAGAGAGCGGGACAGAGAGAGGGAGTGAGAGAGTGGGACAGATAGAGGGAGTGAGAGAGAGGGGCAGAGAGAGGGAGTGAGAGAGAGGGACAGAGAGAGAGGATGAGAGAGAGGGGCAGAGAGAGGGAGTGAGAGAGAGCGGGACAGAGAGAGGGAGTGAGAGAGAGAGTGAGAGAGAGAGGGAGTGAGAGAGAGAGGGATAGAGGGAGGGAGTGAGAGAGAGAGGGACAGAGAGAGGGGATGAGAGAGAGGGGCAGAGAGAGGGAGTGAGAGAGAGAGGGACAGAGAGAGGGAGTCAGAGAGAGGGACAGAGAGAGGGAATGAGAGAGAGAGAGGGACAGAGAGGGGGAGTGAGAGAGAGGGACAGGGAGAGGGAATGAGAGAGAGAGAGGGACAGAGAGGGGGAGTGAGAGAGAGGGACAGGGAGAGGGAATGAGAGAGAGAGAGGGACAGAGAGAGGGAATGAGGGAGAGAGAGGGACAGAGAGAGGAGTGAGAGAGAGGGACAGAGAGAGGGAGTGAGAGAGAGGGACAGAGAGAGGGAGTGAGAGAGTGGGACAGAGAGAGGGATTGAGAGAGAGAGGGACAGAGTGAGGGAGTGAGAGAGAGGGACAGAGAGAGGGAGTAGGAGAGAGAGACAGAGAGGGAGTGAGAGAGAGACGGACAGCGAGAGGGAGTGAGAGAGAGAGGGACAGAGAGAGGGAGTGAAAGAGAGGGACAGAGAGAGGGAGTGAGAGAGAGAGAGACAGAAAGAGTGAGTGAGAGAGACGGACAGCGAGAGGGAGTAGGAGAGAGAGCGGGACAGAGAGAGGGTGTGAGAGAGAGAGGGACAGAGAGAGGGAGTGAGAGAGAGGGCAGAGAGAGGCAGTGAGAGAGAGGGACAGAGAGAGGGAGTGAGAGAGAGGGACAGAGAGAGGGAGGGTGAGATGTCTCTGAGCTCTTACCTCTATCTGATCGATGGTGTGCTGATATTCCTTCTCGCGGGTTTTAAACAGACACTCAGTGAGAGACAGAGGGAGGGAGTGAGAGAGAGAGGGACAGAGAGAGGGAGTGAGAGAGACCGGGACAGAGAGAGGGAGTGAGAGAGAGAGGGACAGAGAGAGGGAGTAAGAGAGAGGGAGACAGAGAGAGGGAATGACAGAGAGGGACAGAGAGAGGGAATAAGAGAGAGAGACAGAGAGGGAGTGAGAGAGAGGGACAGAGAGAGAGAGTGAGAGAGAGAGGGACAGAGAGAGGGAGTGAGAGAGAGGGACAGAGAAAGGGAGTGAGAGAGAGAGGGACAGAGAGAGGGAGTGAGAGAGAGGGACAGAGAGAGGGAGTGAGAGAGAGAGAGACAGAGAGAGTGAGTGAGAGAGACGGACAGCGAGAGGGAGTAGGAGAGAGAGGGACAGAGAGAGGGTGTGAGAGAGAGAGGGACAGAGAGAGGGAGTGAGAGAGAGGGACAGAGAGGGAGTGAGAGAGAGGGACAGAGAGAGGGAGTGAGAGAGAGAGGGACAGAGAGAGGGAGTGAGAGAGAGGGACAGAGAGGGAGTGAGAGAGAGGGACAGAGAGAGGGAGTGAGTGACAGGGACAGAGAGAGGGAGTGAGAGAGAGGGACAGAGAGAGGGAGTGAGAGAGAGGGACAGAGAGAGGGAGTGAGAGAGAGGGACAGAGAGAGGGAGTGAGAGAGAGGGACAGAGAGAGGGAATGAGAGAGAGAGAGGGACAGAGAGAGGGAGTGAGAGAGAGGGACAGAGAGAGGGAATGAGAGAGAGAGGCAGAGAGATGGAATGAGAGAGAGAGGGACAGAGAGAGGGATTGTGAGAGAGGGACAGAGAGAGGGAGTGAGAGAGAGAGGGACAGAGAGAGGGAGTGAGAGAGAGAGGGACAGAGAGAGTGAGTGAGAGAGAGAGGGACAGAGAGAGGGAGTGAGAGAGAGGGACAGAGAGAGGGAATGAGAGAGAGAGAGGGAGAGAGAGGGGGAGAGAGAGAGTGGGACTGAGAGAGGGAAAGAGAGAGAGAGAGGGACAGAGAGAGGGAGTGAGGGAGAGGGACAGAGAGAGGGAGTGAGAGAGAGAGACAGAGAGAGGGAATGAGAGAGAGGGACAGAGAGAGGGAAAAAGAGAGAGAGACGGAGAGGGAGTGAGAGAGAGAGGGACAGAGAGAGGGAGTGAGAGAGAGGGACAGAGAGAGGGAGTGTGAGATGTCTCTGAGCTCTTACCTCTATCTGATCGATGGTGTGCTGATATTCCTTCTCGTGGGTTTTAAACAGACACTCAGTGAGAGACAGAGAGAGGGAGTGAGAGAGAGCGGGACAGAGAGAGGCAGTGAGAGAGAGAGTGAGAGAGAGAGGGAATAAGAGAGAGCAGGACAGAGAGAGGGAGTGAGAGAGAGAGGTACAGAGAGAGGGTGTGAGAGAGAGGGACAGAGATAGGGACTGAGAGAGAGAGGGACAGAGAGATGGAGTGAGTGAGAGGGACAGAGAGAGGGAGTGAGAGATAGAGAGACAGACAGAGGGAGTGAGAGAGATAGGGACAGAGAGAGGGAGTGAGAGAGAGGGACAGAGAGAGGGAGTGAGAGAGAGGGACATAGAGAGGGAGTGAGAGAGAGGGACAGAGAGAGGGATTGAGAGAGAGGGACAGAGAGAGGGAATGAGAGAGAGAGAGGGACAGAGAGAGGGAGTGAGAGAGAGAGAGGGACAGAGAGAGGGAGTGAGAGAGAGGGACAGAGAGAGGGAGTGTGAGATGTCTCTGAGCTCTTACCTCTATCTGATCGATGGTGTGCTGATATTCCTTCTCGTGGGTTTTAAACAGACACTCAGTGAGAGACAGAGAGAGGGAGTGAGAGAGAGCGGGACAGAGAGAGGCAGTGAGAGAGAGAGTGAGAGAGAGAGGGAATAAGAGAGAGCAGGACAGAGAGAGGGAGTGAGAGAGAGAGGTACAGAGAGAGGGAGTGAGAGAGAGGGACAGAGATAGGGACTGAGAGAGAGAGGGACAGAGAGAGGGAGTGAGTGAGAGGGACAGAGAGAGGGAGTGAGAGATAGAGAGACAGACAGAGGGAGTGAGAGAGATAGGGACAGAGAGAGGGAGTGAGAGAGAGGGACAGAGAGAGGGAGTGAGAGAGAGGGACATAGAGAGGGAGTGAGAGAGAGGGACAGAGAGAGGGAGTGAGAGAGAGGGACAGAGAGAGGGAATGAGAGAGAGAGAGGGACAGAGAGAGGGAGTGAGAGAGAGGGACAGAGAGAGGGAGTGAGAGAGAGGGACAGAGAGAGGGAGTGAGAGAGAGGGACAGAGAGAGGGAGTGAGAGAGAGCGGGACAGAGAGAGGGAGTGAGAGAGAGGGACAGAGAGAGGGAGTGATAGAGAGGGACAGAGAAAGGGAGTGAGAGAGAGAGGGAGTGAGAGAGACGGACAGAGAGAGGGAGTGAGAGAGAGCGGGACAGAGAGAGGGAGTGAGAGTGAGGGACAGAGAGAGCGAGTGAGAGAGAGTGCGGGACAGAGAGGGAGTGAGAGAGAGGGACAGAGAGAGGGAGTGAGAGAGAGAGGGACAGAGAGAGGGAGTGAGAGAGAGGGACAGAGAGAGGGAGTGAGAGAGAGGGACAGAGAGAGGCAGTGAGAGAGAGGGACAGAGAGAGGGAGGGTGAGATTTCTCTGAGCTCTTACCTCTATCTGATCGATGGTGTGCTGATATTCCTTCTCGTGGGTTTTAAACAGACACTCAGTGAGAGACAGAGAGAGGGAGTGAGAGAGACCGGGACAGAGAGAGGCAGTGAGAGAGAGAGTGAAAGAGAGAGGGAGTAAGATAGAGCGGGGCAGAGAGAGGGAGTGAGAGAGAGAGGGAGTGAGAGAGAGAGGGAGTGAGAGAGAGAGACAGAGAGAGGGAATGAGAGAGAGACGGACAGAGAGAGGGAGTGAGAGAGAGGGACAGAGAGAGTGAGTGAGAGAGAGGGACAGAGAGAGGGAGTGAGAGAGAGGGACAGAGAGAGGGAGTGAGAGAGAGAGGGACAGATAGAGGGAATAAGAGAGAGGAACAGAGAGAGGGAGTAAGAGAGAGAGACAGAGAGGGAGTGAGAGAGACGGACAGCGAGAGGGAGTGAGAGAGAGAGCGGGACAGAGAGAGGGATTGAGAGAGAGAGACAGAGAGAGGGAGGGTGAGGGAGGGACAGAGGGAGGGAGTGAGAGAGAGGGACAGAGAGCGGGAGTGAGAGAGAGAGAGACAGACAGAGGGAGTGAGAGAGAGAGGGACAGAGAGAGGGAGTGAGAGAGAGGGACAGAGAGAGGGAGTGAGAGAGAGGGACAGAGAGAGGGAGTGAGAGAGAGGGACAGAGAGAGGGAGTGAGAGAGAGGGACAGAGAGAGGGAGTGAGAGAGAGGGACAGAGAGAGGGAGTGAGAGAGAGGGACAGAGAGAGGGAGGGTGAGCTGACTCTGAGCTCTTACCTCTATCTGATCGATGGTGTGCTGATATTCCTTCTCGTGGGTTTTAAACAGACACTCAGTGAGAGACAGAGAGAGGGAGTGAGAGAGAATGGGACAGAGAGAGGGAGTGAGAGAGAGGGACAGAGAGAGGGAGTAAGAGAGAGAGGGACAGAGACAGGGAGGGTGAGCTGACTCTGAGCTCTTACCTCTATCTGATCGATGGTGTGCTGATATTCCTTCTCGTGGGTTTTAAACAGACACTCAGTGAGAGACAGAGAGAGGGAGTGAGAGAGACCGGGACAGAGAGAGGCAGTGAGAGAGAGAGTGAAAGAGAGAGGGAGTGAGAGAGAGAGTGACAGAGAGAGGGAGTGAGAGCGAGCGGGACAGAGAGAGGGAGTGAGAGAGAGGGACAGATAGAGGGAGTGAGAGAGAGGGACAGAAAGAGGGAGTGAGAGAGAGGGACAGAGAGAGGGAGGAAGAGGGAGGGACAGAGAGAGGGAGTGAGAGAGAGAAGGAGTGAGAGAGCGAGGGAGTGAGAGAGAGAGACAGAGAGAGGGAATGAGAGAGAGGGAAAGAGAGAGGGAGTGAGAGAGAGGGACAGAGAGAGTGAGTGAGAGAGAGGGACAGAGAGAGGGAGTGAGAGAGAGGGACAGAGAGAGGGAGAGAGAGAGGGACAGAGAGAGGGAATGAGAGAGAGTAACAGAGAGAGGGAGTAAGAGAGAGAGACAGAGAGGGAGTGAGAGAGAGACGGACAGCGAGAGGGAGTGAGAGAGAGAGCGGGACAGAGAGAGGGAGTGAGAGAGAGAGGGACAGAGAGAGGGAGTGAAAGAGAGGGACAGAGAGAGGGAGTGAGAGAGAGAGAGACAGAAAGAGTGAGTGAGAGAGACGGACAGCGAGAGGGAGTAGGAGAGAGAGCGGGACAGAGAGAGGGTGTGAGAGAGAGAGGGACAGAGAGAGGGAGTGAGAGAGAGGGACAGAGAGAGGCAGTGAGAGAGAGGGACAGAGAGAGGGAGTGAGAGAGAGGGACAGAGAGAGGGAGGGTAGATGTCTCTGAGCTCTTACCTCTATCTGATCGATGGTGTGCTGATATTCCTTCTCGCGGGTTTTAAACAGACACTCAGTGAGAGACAGAGGGAGGGAGTGAGAGAGAGAGGGACAGAGAGAGGGAGTGAGAGAGACCGGGACAGAGAGAGGGAGTGAGAGAGAGAGGGACAGAGAGAGGGAGTAAGAGAGAGGGAGACAGAGAGAGGGAATGACAGAGAGGGACAGAGAGAGGGAATAAGAGAGAGAGACAGAGAGGGAGTGAGAGAGAGGGACAGAGAGAGAGAGTGAGAGAGAGGGACAGAGAGATAGAGGGAGTGAGAGAGAGCGGGACAGAGAAAGGGAGTGAGAGAGAGAGGGACAGAGAGAGGGAGTGAGAGAGAGGGACAGAGAGAGGGAGTGAGAGAGAGAGAGACAGAGAGAGTGAGTGAGAGAGACGGACAGCGAGAGGGAGTAGGAGAGAGAGCGGGACAGAGAGAGGGTGTGAGAGAGAGAGGGACAGAGAGAGGGAGTGAGAGAGAGGGACAGAGAGGGAGTGAGAGAGAGGGACAGAGAGAGGGAGTGAGTGACAGGGACAGAGAGAGGGAGTGAGAGAGAGGGACAGAGAGAGGGAGTGAGAGAGAGGGACAGAGAGAGGGAGTGAGAGAGAGGGACAGAGAGAGGGAGTGAGAGAGAGGGACAGAGAGAGGGAATGAGAGAGAGAGAGGGACAGAGAGAGGGAGTGAGAGAGAGGGACAGAGAGAGGGAATGAGAGAGAGAGGCAGAGAGATGGAATGAGAGAGAGAGGGACAGAGAGAGGGATTGTGAGAGAGGGACAGAGAGAGGGAGTGAGAGAGAGAGGGACAGAGAGAGGGAGTGAGAGAGAGAGGGACAGAGAGAGTGAGTGAGAGAGAGAGGGACAGAGAGAGGGAGTGAGAGACAGGGACAGAGAGAGGGAATGAGAGAGAGAGAGGGACAGAGAGGGGGAGTGAGAGAGTGGGACTGAGAGAGGGAATGAGAGAGAGAGAGGGACAGAGAGAGGGAGTGAGGGAGAGGGACAGAGAGAGGGAGTGAGAGAGAGAGACAGAGAGAGGGAATGAGAGAGAGGGACAGAGAGAGGGAAAAAGAGAGAGAGACGGAGAGGGAGTGAGAGAGAGAGGGACAGAGAGAGGGAGTGAGAGAGAGGGACAGAGAGAGGGAGTGTGAGATGTCTCTGAGCTCTTACCTCTATCTGATCGATGGTGTGCTGATATTCCTTCTCGCGGGTTTTAAACAGACACATTGAGAGACAGAGAGAGGGGGTGAGAGAGAGCGGGACAGAGAGAGGGAGTGAGAGATAGAGAGACAGACAGAGGGAGTGAGAGAGATAGGGACAGAGAGAGGGAGTGAGAGATAGGGACAGAGAGAGGGAGTGAGAGAGAGGGACAGAGAGAGGGAGTGAGAGAGAGAGGGACAGAGAGAGGGAGTGAGAGAGAGGGACATAGAGAGGGAGTGAGAGAGAGGGACAGAGAGAGGGAGTGAGAGAGAGGGACAGAGAGAGGGAATGAGAGAGAGAGAGGGACAGAGAGAGGGAGTGAGAGAGAGGGACAGAGAGAGGGAGTGAGAGAGAGAGGGACAGAGAGAGGGAGTGAGAGAGAGGGACAGAGAGAGGGAGTGAGAGAGAGGGACAGAGAGAGGGAGGGTGAGCTGACTCTGAGCTCTTACCTCTATCTGATCGATGGTGTGCTGATATTCCTTCTCGTGGGTTTTAAACAGACACTCAGTGAGAGACAGAGAGAGGGAGTGAGAGAGACCGGGACAGAGAGAGGCAGTGAGAGAGAGGGACAGAGAGAGTGAGTGAGAGAGAGGGACAGAGAGAGGGAGTGAGAGAGAGGGACAGAGAGAGGGAGTGAGAGAGAGAGGGACAGATAGAGGGAATGAGAGAGAGGAACAGAGAGAGGGAGTGAGAGAGAGAGACAGAGAAGGAGTGAGAGAGAGACGGACAGCGAGAGGGAGTGAGAGAGAGAGCGGGACAGAGAGAGGGATTGAGAGAGAGAGACAGAGAGAGGGAGGGTGAGGGAGGGACAGAGGGAGGGAGTGAGAGAGAGGGACAGAGAGCGGGAGTGAGAGAGAGAGAGACAGACAGAGGGAGTGAGAGAGAGAGGGACAGAGAGAGGGAGTGAGAGAGAGGGACAGAGAGAGGGAGTGAGAGAGAGGGACAGAGAGAGGGAGTGAGAGAGAGGGACAGAGAGAGGGAGTGAGAGAGAGGGACAGAGAGAGGGAGTGAGAGAGAGGGACAGAGAGAGGGAGTGAGAGAGAGGGACAGAGAGAGGGAGTGAGAGAGAGGGACAGAGAGAGGGAGTGAGAGAGAGGGACAGAGAGAGGGAGTGAGAGAGAGGGACAGAGAGAGGGAGGGTGAGCTGACTCTGAGCTCTTACCTCTATCTGATCGATGGTGTGCTGATATTCCTTCTCGTGGGTTTTAAACAGACACTCAGTGAGAGACAGAGAGAGGGAGTGAGAGAGAGCGGGACAGAGAGAGGCAGTGAGAGAGAGAGTGAGAGAGAGAGGGAATAAGAGAGAGCAGGACAGAGAGAGGGAGTGAGAGAGAGAGGTACAGAGAGAGGGAGTGAGAGAGAGGGATAGAGATAGGGACTGTGAGAGAGAGGGACAGAGAGAGGGAGTGAGTGAGAGGGACAGAGAGAGGGAGTGAGAGAGAGAGAGACAGAGAGGGAGTGAGAGAGAGACGGACAGAGAGAGGGAATCAGAGAGAGACGGACAGAGAGAGGGAGTGAGAGAGAGAGGGATAGAGGGAGGGAGTGAGAGAGAGCGGGACAGAGAGAGGGAATGAGAGAGAGGGGCAGAGAGAGGGAGTGAGAGAGGGACAGAGAGAGGGAGTGAGAGAGAGGGACAGAGAGAGGGAGTGAGAGAGAGGGACAGAGAGAGGGAGGGTGAGCTGACTCTGATCTCTTACCTCTATCTGATCGATGGTGTGCTGATATTCCTTCTCGCGGGTTTTAAACAGACACTCAGTGAGAGACAGAGAGAGGGAGTGAGAGAGAGAGGGACAGAGAGAGGCAGTGAGAGAGAGAGTGACAGAGAGAGGGAGTGAGAGAGAGAGTGACAGAGAGAGGGAGTGAGAGAGAGCGGGACAGAGAGAGGTTTTGAAGAGAGGGAGTGACAGAGAGAGTGAGTGAGAGAGAGCGGGACAGAGAGAGGGAGTGAGAGAGAGGGACTGATAGAGGGAGTGAGAGAGAGGGGCAGAGAGAGGGAGTGAGAGAGAGGGACAGATAGAGGGAGTGAGAGAGAGGGACAGAGAGAGGGAGGGAGAGGGAGGGACAGAGAGAGGGAGTGAGAGAGAGAAGGAGTGAGAGAGCGAGGGAGTGAGAGAGAGAGACAGAGAGAGGGAATGAGAGAGAGGGACAGAGAGAGGGAGAGATAGAGGGACAGAGAGAGGGAATGAGAGAGAGTAACAGAGAGAGGGAGTAAGAGAGAGAGACAGAGAGGGAGTGAGAGAGAGACGGACAGCGAGAGGGAGTGAGAGAGAGAGCGGGACAGAGAGTGAGTGAGAGAGAGAGGGACAGAGAGAGGGAGTGAGAGAGAGGGACAGAGAGAGGGAATGAGAGAGAGAGACAGAGAGAGGGAGTGAGAGAGAGAGGGACAGAGAGAGGGATTGTGAGAGAGGGACAGAGAGAGGGAGTGAGAGAGAGAGGGACAGAGAGAGTGAGTGAGAGAGAGAGGGACATAGAGAGGGAGTGAGAGAGAGGGACAGAGAGAGGGAGTGAGGGAGAGGGACAGAGAGAGGGACATAGAGAGAGAGGGACAGAGAGAGGGAGTGAGAGAGGGACAGATAGAGGGAATAAGAGAGATAGACGGAGAGGCAGTGAGAGCGAGAGGGACAGAGAGAGGGAGTGAGAGAGAGGGACAGAGAGAGGGAGGGTGAGCTGACTCTGAGCTCTTACCTCTATCTGATCGATGGTGTGCTGATATTCCTTCTCGTTGCTTTTAAACAGACACTCAGTGAGAGACAGAGAGAGGGAGTGAGAGAGAGCGGGACAGAGAGAGGGAGTGAGAGAGAGGGACAGAGAGAGGGAGGGTGAGAGAGAGACAGAGAGAGGGAGTGAGAGAGAGCGGGAAAGAGAGAGGGAGTGAGAGAGAGGGACAGAGAGAGGGAGTGAGAGAGAGGGACAGAGAGAGGGAGTGAGAGAGAGCGGGACAGAGAGAGGGAGTGAGAGAGAGGGACAGAGAGAGGGAGTGAGAGAGAGGGACAGAGAGAGGGAGTGAGAGAGAGAGGGAGTGAGAGAGACGGACAGAGAGAGGGAGTGAGAGAGAGCGGGACAGAGAGAGGGAGTGAGAGTGAGGGACAGAGAGAGGGAGTGAGAGAGAGAGCGGGACAGAGAGGGAGTGAGAGAGAGGGACAGAGAGAGGGAGTGAGAGAGAGAGGGACAGAGAGAGGGAGTGAGAGAGAGGGACAGAGAGAGGGAGTGAGAGAGAGTGACAGAGAGAGGGAGGGTGAGCTGACTCTGAGCTCTTACCTCTATCTGATCGATGGTGTGCTGATATTCCTTCTCGTGGGTTTTAAACAGACACTCAGTGAGAAACAGAGAGAGGGAGTGAGAGAGACCGGGACAGAGAGAGGCAGTGAGAGAGAGAGTGAAAGAGAGAGGGAGTGAGAGAGAGAGGGACAGAGAGAGGGAGTGAGAGAGAGAGAGACAGAGAGGGAGTGAGAGAGAGACGGACAGAGAGAGGGAGTCAGAGAGAGACGGACAGAGAGAGGGAGTGAGAGAGAGAGGGATAGAGGGAGGGAGTGAGAGAGAGAGGGACAGAGAGAGGGAATGAGAGAGAGCGGCAGAGAGAGGGAGTGAGAGAGAGGGACAGAGAGAGGGAGTGAGAGAGAGGGACAGATAGAGGGAGTGAGAGAGAGGGGCAGAGAGAGGGAGTGAGAGAGAGGGACAGAAAGAGGGAGTGAGAGAGAGGGACAGAGAGAGGGAGGGAGAGGGAGGGACAGAGAGAGGGAGTGAGAGATAGAAGGAGTGAGAGAGCGAGGGAGTGAGAGAGAGAGACAGAGAGAGGCAATGAGAGAGAGGGAAAGAGAGAGGGAGTGAGAGAGAGGGACAGAGAGAGTGAGTGAGAGAGAGGGACAGAGAGAGGGAGTGAGAGAGAGGGACAGAGAGAGGGAGAGAGAGAGGGACAGAGAGAGGGAATGAGAGAGAGTAACAGAGAGAGGGAGTGAGAGAGAGAGGGACAGATAGAGGGAATGAGAGAGAGGAACAGAGAGAGGGAGTAAGAGAGAGAGACAGAGAGGGAGTGAGAGAGAGACGGACAGCGAGAGGGAGTGAGAGAGAGAGCGGGACAGAGAGTGAGTGAGAGAGAGAGGGACAGAGAGAGGGAGTGAGAGAGAGAGGGAGTGAGAGAGAGAGACAGAGAGAGGGAGTGAGAGAGAGAGGGACAGAGAGAGGGATTGTGAGAGAGGGACAGAGAAGGGGGAGTGAGAGAGAGAGAGACAGACAGAGGGAGTGAGAGAGAGAGGGACAGAGAGAGTGAGTGAGAGAGAGAGGGACATAGAGAGGGAGTGAGAGAGAGGGACAGAGAGAGGGAGTGAGGGAGAGGGACAGAGAGAGGGACATAGAGAGAGAGGGACAGAGAGAGGGAGTGAGAGAGGGACAGATAGAGGGAATAAGAGAGATAGACGGAGAGGCAGTGAGAGCGAGAGGGACAGAGAGAGGGAGTGAGAGAGAGGGACAGAGAGAGGGAGTGAGAGAGAGAGAGGGACAGAGAGAGGGAATGAGAGAGAGAGAGGGACAGAGAGAGGGAGTGAGAGAGAGGGACAGAGAGAGGGAGGGTGAGCTGACTCTGAGCTCTTACCTCTATCTGATCGATGGTTTGCTGATATTCCTTCTCGTGGGTTTTAAACAGACACTCAGTGAGAGACAGAGAGAGGGAGTGAGAGAGAGCGGGACAGAGAGAGGGAGTGAGAGAGAGGGACAGAGAGAGGGAGGGTGAGAGAGAGACAGAGAGAGGGAGTGAGAGAGAGCGGGAAAGAGAGAGGGAGTGAGAGAGAGGGACAGAGAGAGGGAGTGAGAGAGAGGGACAGAGAGAGGGAGTGAGAGAGAGGGCCAGAGAGAGGGAGTGAGAGAGAGGGACAGAGAGAGGGATTGTGAGAGAGGGACAGAGAGAGGGAGTGAGAGAGAGAGGGACAGAGAGAGTGAGTGAGAGAGAGAGGGACATAGAGAGGGAGTGAGAGAGAGGGACAGAGAGAGGGAGTGAGGGAGAGGGACAGAGAGAGGGACATAGAGAGAGAGGGACAGAGAGAGGGAGTGAGAGAGGGACAGATAGAGGGAATAAGAGAGATAGACGGAGAGGCAGTGAGAGCGAGAGGGACAGAGAGAGGGAGTGAGAGAGAGGGACAGAGAGAGGGAGGGTGAGCTGACTCTGAGCTCTTACCTCTATCTGATCGATGGTGTGCTGATATTCCTTCTCGTTGCTTTTAAACAGACACTCAGTGAGAGACAGAGAGAGGGAGTGAGAGAGAGCGGGACAGAGAGAGGGAGTGAGAGAGAGGGACAGAGAGAGGGAGGGTGAGAGAGAGACAGAGAGAGGGAGTGAGAGAGAGCGGGAAAGAGAGAGGGAGTGAGAGAGAGGGACAGAGAGAGGGAGTGAGAGAGAGGGACAGAGAGAGGGAGTGAGAGAGAGCGGGACAGAGAGAGGGAGTGAGAGAGAGGGACAGAGAGAGGGAGTGAGAGAGAGGGACAGAGAGAGGGAGTGAGAGAGAGAGGGAGTGAGAGAGACGGACAGAGAGAGGGAGTGAGAGAGAGCGGGACAGAGAGAGGGAGTGAGAGTGAGGGACAGAGAGAGGGAGTGAGAGAGAGAGCGGGACAGAGAGGGAGTGAGAGAGAGGGACAGAGAGAGGGAGTGAGAGAGAGAGGGACAGAGAGAGGGAGTGAGAGAGAGGGACAGAGAGAGGGAGTGAGAGAGAGTGACAGAGAGAGGGAGGGTGAGCTGACTCTGAGCTCTTACCTCTATCTGATCGATGGTGTGCTGATATTCCTTCTCGTGGGTTTTAAACAGACACTCAGTGAGAAACAGAGAGAGGGAGTGAGAGAGACCGGGACAGAGAGAGGCAGTGAGAGAGAGAGTGAAAGAGAGAGGGAGTGAGAGAGAGAGGGACAGAGAGAGGGAGTGAGAGAGAGAGAGACAGAGAGGGAGTGAGAGAGAGACGGACAGAGAGAGGGAGTCAGAGAGAGACGGACAGAGAGAGGGAGTGAGAGAGAGAGGGATAGAGGGAGGGAGTGAGAGAGAGAGGGACAGAGAGAGGGAATGAGAGAGAGCGGCAGAGAGAGGGAGTGAGAGAGAGGGACAGAGAGAGGGAGTGAGAGAGAGGGACAGATAGAGGGAGTGAGAGAGAGGGGCAGAGAGAGGGAGTGAGAGAGAGGGACAGAAAGAGGGAGTGAGAGAGAGGGACAGAGAGAGGGAGGGAGAGGGAGGGACAGAGAGAGGGAGTGAGAGATAGAAGGAGTGAGAGAGCGAGGGAGTGAGAGAGAGAGACAGAGAGAGGCAATGAGAGAGAGGGAAAGAGAGAGGGAGTGAGAGAGAGGGACAGAGAGAGTGAGTGAGAGAGAGGGACAGAGAGAGGGAGTGAGAGAGAGGGACAGAGAGAGGGAGAGAGAGAGGGACAGAGAGAGGGAATGAGAGAGAGTAACAGAGAGAGGGAGTGAGAGAGAGAGGGACAGATAGAGGGAATGAGAGAGAGGAACAGAGAGAGGGAGTAAGAGAGAGAGACAGAGAGGGAGTGAGAGAGAGACGGACAGCGAGAGGGAGTGAGAGAGAGAGCGGGACAGAGAGTGAGTGAGAGAGAGAGGGACAGAGAGAGGGAGTGAGAGAGAGAGGGAGTGAGAGAGAGAGACAGAGAGAGGGAGTGAGAGAGAGAGGGACAGAGAGAGGGATTGTGAGAGAGGGACAGAGAAGGGGGAGTGAGAGAGAGAGAGACAGACAGAGGGAGTGAGAGAGAGAGGGACAGAGAGAGTGAGTGAGAGAGAGAGGGACATAGAGAGGGAGTGAGAGAGAGGGACAGAGAGAGGGAGTGAGGGAGAGGGACAGAGAGAGGGACATAGAGAGAGAGGGACAGAGAGAGGGAGTGAGAGAGGGACAGATAGAGGGAATAAGAGAGATAGACGGAGAGGCAGTGAGAGCGAGAGGGACAGAGAGAGGGAGTGAGAGAGAGGGACAGAGAGAGGGAGGGTGAGCTGACTCTGAGCTCTTACCTCTATCTGATCGATGGTTTGCTGATATTCCTTCTCGTGGGTTTTAAACAGACACTCAGTGAGAGACAGAGAGAGGGAGTGAGAGAGAGCGGGACAGAGAGAGGGAGTGAGAGAGAGGGACAGAGAGAGGGAGGGTGAGAGAGAGACAGAGAGAGGGAGTGAGAGAGAGCGGGAAAGAGAGAGGGAGTGAGAGAGAGGGACAGAGAGAGGGAGTGAGAGAGAGGGACAGAGAGAGGGAGTGAGAGAGAGCGGGACAGAGAGAGGGAGTGAGAGAGAGGGACAGAGAGAGGGAGTGAGAGAGAGGGACAGAGAGAGGGAGTGAGAGAGAGAGGGACAGAGAGAGGGAGTGAGAGATAGGGACAGAGAGAGGGAGGGTGAGCTGACTCTGAGCTCTTACCTCTATCTGATCGATGGTGTGCTGATATTCCTTCTCGCGGGTTTTAAACAGACACTCAGTGAGAGACAGAGAGAGGGAGTGAGAGCGAGCGGGACAGAGAGAGGCAGTGAGAGAGAGAGTGAGAGAGAGAGGGAATAAGAGAGAGCAGGACAGAGAGAGGGAGTGAGAGAGAGAGGTACAGAGAGAGGGAGTGAGAGAGAGGGACAGAGAGAGGGAGTGAGAGAGAGAGGGACAGAGAGAGGGAGTGAGAGAGAGAGGGAGTGAGAGAGACGGACAGAGAGAGGGAGTGAGAGAGAGCGGGACAGAGAGAGGGAGTGAGAGAGAGGGACAGAGAGAGGGAGTGAGAGAGAGAGCGGGACAGAGAGGGAGTGAGAGAGAGGGACAGAGAGAGGGAGTGAGAGAGAGAGGGACAGAGAGAGGGAGTGAGAGAGAGGGACAGAGAGAGGGAGTGAGAGAGAGGGACAGAGAGAGGGAGTGAGAGAGAGGGACAGAGAGAGGGAGGGTGAGCTGACTCTGAGCTCTTACCTCTATCTGATCGATGGTGTGCTGATATTCCTTCTCGCGGGTTTTAAACAGACACTCAGTGAGAGACAGAGAGAGGGAGTGAGAGAGAATGGGACAGAGAGAGGGAGTGAGAGAGAGAGGGACAGAGAGAGGGAGTGAGAGAGAGAGAGACAGAGAGGGAGTGAGAGAGAGACGGACAGAGAGAGCGAGTCAGAGAGAGACGGACAGAGAGAGGGAGTGAGAGAGAGAGGGATAGAGGGAGGGAGTGAGAGAGAGAGGGACAGAGAGAGCGAATGAGAGAGAGGGGCAGAGAGAGGGAGTGAGAGAGAGAGGGACAGAGAGAGGGATTGTGAGAGAGGGACAGAGAGAGAGAATGAGATAGAGAGGGACAGTGAGAGTGAGTGAGAGAGAGAGGGACAGAGAGAGGGAGTGAGAGAGAGGGACAGAGAGAGGGAATGAGAGAGAGAGAGGGACAGAGAGGGGGAGTGAGAGAGAGGAACAGAGAGAGGGAATGAGAGAGAGGGACAGAGAGAGGGAATAAGAGAGAGAGACAGAGGGGGAGTGAGAGAGAGAGACAGAGAGAGAGAGTGAGAGAGAGAGGGACAGAGAGAGGGAGTGAGAGAGAGAGGGACAGAGAGAGGGAGTGAGAGAGAGAGGGACAGAGAGAGGGAGTGAGAGAGAGGGACAGAGAGAGGGAATAAGAGAGAGAGTCAGAGAGGGAGTGAGAGAGAGGGACAGAGAGAGAGATTGAGAGAGAGGGAACGAGAGAGGGAATGAGAGAGAGAGGCAGAGAGATGGAATGAGAGATAGAGGGACAGAGAGAGGGATTGTGAGAGAGGGAAAGAGAGAGGGAGTGAGAGAGAGAGGGACAGAGAGAGTGAGTGAGAGAGAGAGGGTCAGAGAGAGGGAGTGAGAGAGAGGGACAGAGAGAGGGAATGAGAGAGAGAGAGGGACAGAGAGGGGGAGTGAGAGAGAGGGACTGAGAGAGGGAATGAGAGTGAGAGAGGGACAGAGAGAGGGAGTGAGGGAGAGGGACAGAGAGAGGGAGTGAGAGAGAGAGGGACAGAGAGAGGGAGTGAGAGAGAGGGACAGAGAGAGGGAATGAGAGAGAGGGACAGAGAGAGGGAGGGTGAGATTTCTCTGAGCTCTTACCTCTATCTGATCGATGGTGTGCTGATATTCCTTCTCGCGGGTTTTAAACAGACACTCAGTGAGAGACAGAGAGAGGGAGTGAGAGAGAACGGGACAGAGAGAGGGAGTGAGAGAGAGAGTGAGAGAGAGAGGGAGTGAGAGAGAGAGGGACAGAGAGAGGGAGTGAGAGAGAGGGACAGAGAGAGGGAGTGTGAGATGTCTCTGAGCTCTTACCTCTATCTGATCGATGGTGTGCTGATATTCCTTCTCGTGGGTTTTAAACAGACACTCAGTGAGAGACAGAGAGAGGGAGTGAGAGCGAGCGGGACAGAGAGAGGGAGTGAGAGAGAGAGTGAGAGAGAGAGGGAATAAGAGAGAGCAGGACAGAGAGAGGGAGTGAGAGAGAGAGGTACAGAGAGAGGGAGTGAGAGAGAGGGACAGAGAGAGGAAGTGAGAGAGAGGGACAGAGAGAGGGAGTGAGAGCGAGAGGGACAGAGAGAGAGAGTGAGAGAGAGGGACAGAGAGAGGGAGGGTGAGCTGACTCTGAGCTCTTACCTCTATCTGATCGATGGTGTGCTGATATTCCTTCTCGCGGGTTTTAAACAGACACTCAGTGAGAGACAGAGAGAGGGAGTGAGAGAGAGCGGGACAGAGGAGGGAGTGAGAGAGAGAGTGAGAGAGAGAGGGAATAAGAGAGAGCAGGACAGAGAGAGGGAGTGAGAGAGAGAGGTACAGAGAGAGGGAGTGAGAGAGAGGGACAGAGATAGGGACTGTGAGAGAGAGGGACAGAGAGAGGGAGTGAGTGAGAGGGACAGAGAGAGGGAGTGAGAGAGAGAGAGACAGACAGAGGGAGTGAGAGAGATAGGGCCAGAGAGAGGGAGTGAGAGAGAGGGACAGAGAGAGGGAGTGAGAGAGAGGGACAGAGAGAGGGAGTGAGAGAGAGGGATAGAGAGAGGGAGTGAGAGAGAGGGACAGAGAGAGGGAGTGAGAGAGAGGGACAGAGAGAGGGAATGAGAGAGAGAGAGGGACAGAGAGAGGGAGTGAGAGAGAGGGACAGAGAGAGGGAATGAGAGAGAGAGGCAGAGAGATGGAATGAGAGATAGAGGGACAGAGAGAGGGATTGTGAGAGAGGGACAGAGAGAGGGAGTGAGAGAGAGAGGGACAGAGAGAGTGAGTGAGAGAGAGAGGGACAGAGAGAGGGAGTGAGAGAGAGGGACAGAGAGAGGGAATGAGAGTGAGAGAGGGACAGAGAGAGGGAGTGAGGGAGAGGGACAGAGAGAGGGAGTGAGAGAGAGAGGGACAGAGAGAGGGAATGAGAGAGAGGGACAGAGAGAGGGAAAAAGAGAGAGAGACGGAGAGGAAGTGAGAGAGAGAGGGACAGAGAGAGGGAGTGAGAGAGAGGGACAGAGAGAGGGAGGGTGAGATTTCTCTGAGCTCTTACCTCTATCTGATCGATGGTGTGCTGATATTCCTTCTCGCGGGTTTTAAACAGACACTCAGTGAGAGACAGAGAGAGGGAGTGAGAGAGAGCGGGACAGAGAGAGGGAGTGAGAGAAAGAGTGAGAGAGAGAGGGAATAAGAGAGAGCAGGACAGAGAGAGGGAGTGAGAGAGAGAGGTACAGAGAGAGGGAGTGAGAGAGAGGGACAGAGATAGGGACTGTGAGAGAGAGGGACAGAGAGAGGGAGTGAGTGAGAGGGACAGAGAGAGGGAGTGAGAGAGAGAGAGACAGACAGAGGGAGTGAGAGAGATAGGGACAGAGAGAGGGAGTGAGAGAGAGTGACAGAGAGAGGAAGTGAGAGAGAGGGACAGAGAGAGGGAGTGAGAGAGAGGGACAGAGAGAGGGAGTGAGAGAGAGGGACAGAGAGAGGGAGTGAGAGAGAGGGACAGAGAGAGGGAATGAGAGAGAGAGAGGGACAGAGAGAGGGAGTGAGAGAGAGGGACAGAGAGAGGGAATAAGAGAGAGCACGACAGAGAGAGGGAGTGAGAGAGAGAGGTACAGAGAGAGGGAGTGAGAGAGAGGGACAGAGATAGGGACTGTGAGAGAGAGGGACAGAGAGAGGGAGTGAGTGAGAGGGACAGAGAGAGGGAGTGAGAGAGAGAGAGACAGACAGAGGGAGTGAGAGAGATAGGGACAGAGAGAGGGAGTGAGAGAGAGTGACAGAGAGAGGAAGTGAGAGAGAGGGACAGAGAGAGGGAGTGAGAGAGAGGGACAGAGAGAGGGAGTGAGAGAGAGGGACAGAGAGAGGGAGTGAGAGAGAGGGACAGAGAGAGGGAATGAGAGAGAGAGAGGGACAGAGAGAGGGAGTGAGAGAGAGGGACAGAGAGAGGGAATGAGAGAGAGAGGCAGAGAGATGGAATGAGAGAGAGAGGGACAGAGAGAGGGATTGTGAGAGAGGGACAGAGAGAGGGAGTGAGAGAGAGAGGGACAGAGAGAGGGAGTGAGAGAGAGAGGGACAGAGAGGGTGAGTGAGAGAGAGAGGGACAGAGAGAGGGAGTGAGAGAAAGGGACAGAGAGAGGGAATGAGAGAGAGAGAGGGACAGAGAGGGGGAGTGAGAGAGTGGGACTGAGAGAGGGAATGAGAGAGAGAGAGGGACAGAGAGAGGGAGTGAGGGAGAGGGACAGAGAGAGGGAGTGAGAGAGAGAGGGACAGAGAGAGGGAATGAGAGAGAGGGACTGAGAGAGGGAAAAAGAGAGAGAGACGGAGAGGGAGTGAGAGAGAGAGGGACAGAGAGAGGGAGTGAGAGAGAGGGACAGAGAGAGGGAGTGTGAGATGTCTCTGAGCTCTTACCTCTATCTGATCGATGGTGTGCTGATATTCCTTCTCGCGGGTTTTAAACAGACACTCAGTGAGAGACAGAGAGAGGGAGTGAGAGAGAGCGGGACAGAGAGAGGGAGTGAGAGAGAGAGTGAGAGAGAGAGGGAGTGAGAGAGAGAGGGATAGAGGGAGGGAGTGAGAGAGAGAGTGACAGAGAGAGGGAGTGAGAGAGAGAGAGGGACAGAGAGAGGGAGTGAGAGAGAGGGACAGAGAGAGGGAGTGAGAGAGAGGGACAGAGAGAGGGAGTGAGAGAGAGGGACAGAGAGAGGGAGTGAGAGAGAGGGACAGAGAGAGGGTGTGAGAGAGAGAGGGACAGAGAGAGGGAGTGAGAGAGAGAGGGACAGAGAGAGGGAGTGAGAGAGAGGGACAGAGAGAGGGAGGGTGAGATTTCTCTGAGCTCTTACCTCTATCTGATCGATGGTGTGCTGATATTCCTTCTCGCGGGTTTTAAACAGACACTCAGTGAGAGACAGAGAGAGGGAGTGAGAGAGAGCGGGACAGAGAGAGGCAGTGAGAGAGAGAGTGAGAGAGAGAGGGAATAAGAGAGAGCAGGACAGAGAGAGGGAGTGAGAGAGAGAGGTACAGAGAGAGGGAGTGAGAGAGAGGGACAGAGATAGGGACTGAGAGAGAGAGGGACAGAGAGAGGGAGTGAGTGAGAGGGACAGAGAGAGGGAGTGAGTGAGAGGGACAGAGAGAGGGAGTGAGAGATAGAGAGATAGAGATAGAGATAGAGAGACAGACAGAGGGAGTGAGAGAGATAGGGACAGAGAGAGGGAGTGAGAGAGAGGGACAGAGAGAGGGAGTGAGAGAGAGGGACATAGAGAGGGAGTGAGAGAGAGGGACAGAGAGAGGGAGTGAGAGAGAGGGACAGAGAGAGGGAATGAGAGAGAGAGAGGGACAGAGAGAGGGAGTGAGAGAGAGGGACAGAGAGAGGGAGTGAGAGAGAGGGACAGAGAGAGGGAGTGAGAGAGAGGGACAGAGAGAGGGAGTGAGAGAGAGCGGGACAGAGAGAGGGAGTGAGAGAGAGGGACAGAGAGAGGAAGTGAGAGAGAGGGACAGAGAGAGGGAGTGAGAGAGAGAGGGAGTGAGAGAGACGGACAGAGAGAGGGAGTGAGAGAGAGCGGGACAGAGAGAGGGAGTGAGAGTGAGGGACAGAGAGAGGGAGTGAGAGAGAGTGCGGGACAGAGAGGGAGTGAGAGAGAGGGACAGAGAGAGGGAGTGAGAGAGAGAGTGAGTGAGAGAGAGAGGGACAGAGAGAGGGAGTGAGAGAGAGGGACAGAGAGAGGGAATGAGAGTGAGAGAGGGACAGAGAGAGGGAGTGAGGGAGAGGGACAGAGAGAGGGAGTGAGAGAGAGAGGGACAGAGAGAGGGAATGAGAGAGAGGGACAGAGAGAGGGAAAAAGAGAGAGAGACGGAGAGGAAGTGAGAGAGAGAGGGACAGAGAGAGGGAGTGAGAGAGAGGGACAGAGAGAGGGAGGGTGAGATTTCTCTGAGCTCTTACCTCTATCTGATCGATGGTGTGCTGATATTCCTTCTCGCGGGTTTTAAACAGACACTCAGTGAGAGACAGAGAGAGGGAGTGAGAGAGAGCGGGACAGAGAGAGGGAGTGAGAGAAAGAGTGAGAGAGAGAGGGAATAAGAGAGAGCAGGACAGAGAGAGGGAGTGAGAGAGAGAGGTACAGAGAGAGGGAGTGAGAGAGAGGGACAGAGATAGGGACTGTGAGAGAGAGGGACAGAGAGAGGGAGTGAGTGAGAGGGACAGAGAGAGGGAGTGAGAGAGAGAGAGACAGACAGAGGGAGTGAGAGAGATAGGGACAGAGAGAGGGAGTGAGAGAGAGTGACAGAGAGAGGAAGTGAGAGAGAGGGACAGAGAGAGGGAGTGAGAGAGAGGGACAGAGAGAGGGAGTGAGAGAGAGGGACAGAGAGAGGGAGTGAGAGAGAGGGACAGAGAGAGGGAATGAGAGAGAGAGAGGGACAGAGAGAGGGAGTGAGAGAGAGGGACAGAGAGAGGGAATAAGAGAGAGCACGACAGAGAGAGGGAGTGAGAGAGAGAGGTACAGAGAGAGGGAGTGAGAGAGAGGGACAGAGATAGGGACTGTGAGAGAGAGGGACAGAGAGAGGGAGTGAGTGAGAGGGACAGAGAGAGGGAGTGAGAGAGAGAGAGACAGACAGAGGGAGTGAGAGAGATAGGGACAGAGAGAGGGAGTGAGAGAGAGTGACAGAGAGAGGAAGTGAGAGAGAGGGACAGAGAGAGGGAGTGAGAGAGAGGGACAGAGAGAGGGAGTGAGAGAGAGGGACAGAGAGAGGGAGTGAGAGAGAGGGACAGAGAGAGGGAATGAGAGAGAGAGAGGGACAGAGAGAGGGAGTGAGAGAGAGGGACAGAGAGAGGGAATGAGAGAGAGAGGCAGAGAGATGGAATGAGAGAGAGAGGGACAGAGAGAGGGATTGTGAGAGAGGGACAGAGAGAGGGAGTGAGAGAGAGAGGGACAGAGAGAGGGAGTGAGAGAGAGAGGGACAGAGAGGGTGAGTGAGAGAGAGAGGGACAGAGAGAGGGAGTGAGAGAGAGGGACAGAGAGAGGGAATGAGAGAGAGAGAGGGACAGAGAGGGGGAGTGAGAGAGTGGGACTGAGAGAGGGAATGAGAGAGAGAGAGGGACAGAGAGAGGGAGTGAGGGAGAGGGACAGAGAGAGGGAGTGAGAGAGAGAGGGACAGAGAGAGGGAATGAGAGAGAGGGACTGAGAGAGGGAAAAAGAGAGAGAGACGGAGAGGGAGTGAGAGAGAGAGGGACAGAGAGAGGGAGTGAGAGAGAGGGACAGAGAGAGGGAGTGTGAGATGTCTCTGAGCTCTTACCTCTATCTGATCGATGGTGTGCTGATATTCCTTCTCGCGGGTTTTAAACAGACACTCAGTGAGAGACAGAGAGAGGGAGTGAGAGAGAGCGGGACAGAGAGAGGGAGTGAGAGAGAGAGTGAGAGAGAGAGGGAGTGAGAGAGAGAGGGATAGAGGGAGGGAGTGAGAGAGAGAGTGACAGAGAGAGGGAGTGAGAGAGAGAGAGGGACAGAGAGAGGGAGTGAGAGAGAGGGACAGAGAGAGGGAGTGAGAGAGAGGGACAGAGAGAGGGAGTGAGAGAGAGGGACAGAGAGAGGGAGTGAGAGAGAGGGACAGAGAGAGGGAGTGAGAGAGAGGGACAGAGAGAGGGAGTGAGAGAGAGGGACAGAGAGAGGGAGTGAGAGAGAGGGACAGAGAGAGGGAGGGTGAGCTGACTCTGAGCTCTTACCTCTATCTGATCGATGGTGTGCTGATATTCCTTCTCGCGGGTTTTAAACAGACACTCAGTGAGAGACAGAGAGAGGGAGTGAGAGAGAGCGGGACAGAGAGAGGCAGTGAGAGAGAGAGTGAGAGAGAGAGGGAATAAGAGAGAGCAGGACAGAGAGAGGGAGTGAGAGAGAGAGGTACAGAGAGAGGGAGTGAGAGAGAGGGACAGAGATAGGGACTGAGAGAGAGAGGGACAGAGAGAGGGAGTGAGTGAGAGGGACAGAGAGAGGGAGTGAGTGAGAGGGACAGAGAGAGGGAGTGAGAGATAGAGAGACAGACAGAGGGAGTGAGAGAGATAGGGACAGAGAGAGGGAGTGAGAGAGAGGGACAGAGAGAGGGAGTGAGAGAGAGGGACATAGAGAGGGAGTGAGAGAGAGGGACAGAGAGAGGGAGTGAGAGAGAGGGACAGAGAGAGGGAATGAGAGAGAGAGAGGGACAGAGAGAGGGAGTGAGAGAGAGGGACAGAGAGAGGGAGTGAGAGAGAGGGACAGAGAGAGGGAGTGAGAGAGAGGGACAGAGAGAGGGAGTGAGAGAGAGCGGGACAGAGAGAGGGAGTGAGAGAGAGGGACAGAGAGAGGGAGTGAGAGAGAGGGACAGAGAGAGGGAGTGAGAGAGAGAGGGAGTGAGAGAGACGGACAGAGAGAGGGAGTGAGAGAGAGCGGGACAGAGAGAGGGAGTGAGAGTGAGGGACAGAGAGAGGGAGTGAGAGAGAGTGCGGGACAGAGAGGGAGTGAGAGAGAGGGACAGAGAGAGGGAGTGAGAGAGAGAGGGACAGAGAGAGGGAGTGAGAGAGAGGGACAGAGAGAGGGAGTGAGAGAGAGTGACAGAGAGAGGCAGTGAGAGAGAGGGACAGAGAGAGGGAGGGTGAGCTGTCTCTGAGCTCTTACCTCTATCTGATCGATGGTGTGCTGATATTCCTTCTCGTGGGTTTTAAACAGACACTCAGTGAGAGACAGAGAGAGGGAGTGAGAGAGACCGGGACAGAGAGAGGCAGTGAGAGAGAGAGTGAAAGAGAGAGGGAGTAAGATAGAGCGGGGCAGAGAGAGGGAGTGAGAGAGAGAGGGAGTGAGAGAGAGAGGGAGTGAGAGAGAGAGACAGAGAGAGGGAATGAGAGAGAGACGGACAGAGAGAGGGAGTGAGAGAGAGGGACAGAGAGAGTGAGTGAGAGAGAGGGACAGAGAGAGGGAGTGAGAGAGAGGGACAGAGAGAGGGAGTGAGAGAGAGAGGGACAGATAGAGGAAATGAGAGAGAGGAACAGAGAGAGGGAGTAAGAGAGAGAGACAGAGAGGGAGTGAGAGAGACGGACAGCGAGAGGGAGTGAGAGAGAGAGCGGGACAGAGAGAGGGATTGAGAGAGAGAGACAGAGAGAGGGAGGGTGAGGGAGGGACAGAGGGAGGGAGTGAGAGAGAGGGACAGAGAGCGGGAGTGAGAGAGAGAGAGACAGACAGAGGGAGTGAGAGAGAGAGGGACAGAGAGAGGGAGTGAGAGAGAGGGACAGAGAGAGGGAGTGAGAGAGAGGGACAGAGAGAGGGAGTGAGAGAGAGGGACAGAGAGAGGGAGTGAGAGAGAGGGACAGAGAGAGGGAGTGAGAGAGAGGGACAGAGAGAGGGAGTGAGAGAGAGGGACAGAGAGAGGGAGGGTGAGCTGACTCTGAGCTCTTACCTCTATCTGATCGATGGTGTGCTGATATTCCTTCTCGTGGGTTTTAAACAGACACTCAGTGAGAGACAGAGAGAGGGAGTGAGAGAGAATGGGACAGAGAGAGGGAGTGAGAGAGAGGGACAGAGAGAGGGAGTAAGAGAGAGAGGGACAGAGACAGGGAGGGTGAGCTGACTCTGAGCTCTTACCTCTATCTGATCGATGGTGTGCTGATATTCCTTCTCGTGGGTTTTAAACAGACACTCAGTGAGAGACAGAGAGAGGGAGTGAGAGAGACCGGGACAGAGAGAGGCAGTGAGAGAGAGAGTGAAAGAGAGAGGGAGTGAGAGAGAGAGTGACAGAGAGAGGGAGTGAGAGCGAGCGGGACAGAGAGAGGGAGTGAGAGAGAGGGACAGATAGAGGGATTGAGAGAGAGGGACAGAAAGAGGGAGTGAGAGAGAGGGACAGAGAGAGGGAGGAAGAGGGAGGGACAGAGAGAGGGAGTGAGAGAGAGAAGGAGTGAGAGAGCGAGGGAGTGAGAGAGAGAGACAGAGAGAGGGAATGAGAGAGAGGGAAAGAGAGAGGGAGTGAGAGAGAGGGACAGAGAGAGTGAGTGAGAGAGAGGGACAGAGAGAGGGAGTGAGAGAGAGGGACAGAGAGAGGGAGAGAGAGAGGGACAGAGAGAGGGAATGAGAGAGAGTAACAGAGAGAGGGAGTAAGAGAGAGAGACAGAGAGGGAGTGAGAGAGAGACGGACAGCGAGAGCGAGTGAGTGAGAGAGAGGGACAGAGAGTGAGTGAGAGAGAGAGGGAGTGAGAGAGAGAGACAGAGAGAGGGAGTGAGAGAGAGAGGGACAGAGAGAGGGAGTGAGAGAGAGAGACAGAGAGAGGGAGTGAGAGAGAGAGGGACAGAGAGAGGGTTTGTGAGAGAGGGACAGAAAGAGGGAGTGAGAGAGAGAGGGACAGAGAGAGTGAGTGAGAGAGAGAGGGACATAGAGAGGGAGTGAGAGAGAGGGACAGAGAGAGGGAGTGAGGGAGAGGGACAGAGAGAGGGACATAGAGAGAGAGGGACAGAGAGAGGGAGTGAGAGAGAGGGACAGAGAGAGGGAGGGTGAGATGTCTCTGAGCTCTTACCTCTATCTGATCGATGGTGTGCTGATATTCCTTCTCGCGGGTTTTAAACAGACACTCAGTGAGAGACAGAGAGAGGGAGTGAGAGAGAGAGGGACAGAGAGAGGGAGTGAGAGAGAGAGGGACAGAGAGAGGGAGTGAGAGAGAGGGACAGAGAGAGGGAGTGAGAGAGAGAGGGACAGAGAGAGGGAGGGTGAGCTGACTCTGAGCTCTTACCTCTATCTGATCGATGGTGTGCTGATCTTCCTTCTCGCGGGTTTTAAACAGACACTCAGTGAGAGACAGAGAGAGGGAGTGAGAGAGAATGGGACAGAGAGAGGGAGTGAGAGAGAGAGGGACAGAGAGATGGAGTAAGAGAGAGGGAGACAGAGAGAGGGAATGACAGAGAGGGACAGAGAGAGGGAAAAAGAGAGAGAGACAGAGAGAGGGAGTGAGAGAGAGAGGGACAGAGAGAGGGAGTGAGAGAGAGGGACAGAGAGAGGGAGTGAGAGAGAGAGGGACAGAGAGAGGGAGTGAGAGATAGGGACAGAGAGAGGGAGGGTGAGCTGACTCTGAGCTCTTACCTCTATCTGATCGATGGTGTGCTGATATTCCTTCTCGCGAGTTTTAAACAGACACTCAGTGAGAGACAGAGAGAGGGAGTGAGAGAGAGCGGGACAGAGAGAGGCAGTGAGAGAGAGAGTGAGAGAGAGAGGGAATAAGAGAGAGCAGGACAGAGAGAGGGAGTGAGAGAGAGAGGTACAGAGAGAGGGAGTGAGAGAGAGGGACAGAGATAGGGACTGAGAGAGAGAGGGACAGAGAGAGGGAGTGAGAGAGAGGGACAGAGAGAGGGAGTGAGAGAGAGAGAGACAGACAGAGGGAGTGAGAGAGAGAGGTACAGAGAGAGGGAGTGAGAGAGAGGGACAGAGAGAGGGAGTGAGAGAGAGGGACAGAGAGAGGGAGTGACAGAGAGGGACAGAGAGAGGGAGTGAGAGAGAGGGACAGAGAGAGGGAGTGAGAGAGAGGGACAGAGAGAGGGAATGAGAGAGAGAGAGGGACAGAGATAGGGAGTGAGAGAGAGGGACAGAGAGAGGGAGGGTGAGCTGACTCTGAGCTCTTACCTCTATCTGATCGATGGTGTGCTGATATTCCTTCTCGTGGGTTTTAAACAGACACTCAGTGAGAGACAGAGAGAGGGAGTGAGAGAGACCGGGACAGAGAGAGGCAGTGAGAGAGAGAGTGAGAGAGAGAGGGAGTGAGAGAGAGAGTGACAGAGAGAGGGAGTGAGAGAGAGAGGGAGTGAGAGAGGGAGGGTGAGAAAGAGCGACAGAGAGAGGGAGTGAGAGAGAGCGGGACAGAGAGAGGGAGTGAGAGGGAGGGACAGATAGAGGGAGTGAGAGAGAGGGGCAGAGAGAGGGAGTGAGAGAGAGGGACAGAAAGAGGGAGTGAAGAGAGAGGGACAGAGAGAGGGAGTGAGAGAGAGGGACAGAGAGAGGGTGTGAGAGAGAGAGGGAGAGAGAGAGAGAGGGATTGAGAGAGAGAGACAGAGAGAGGGCATGAGAGAGAGAGGGACAGAGAGAGGGAGTGAGAGAGAGGGACAGAGAGAGTGAGTGAGAGAGAGGGACAGAGAGAGGGAGTGAGAGAGAGGGACAGAGAGAGGGAGTGAGAGAGAGAGGGACAGAGCGATGGAATGAGAGAGAGGAACAGAGAGAGGGAGTAAGAGAGAGAGACAGAGAGGGAGTGAGAGAGAGACGGACAGCGAGAGGGAGTGAGAGAGAGAGGGACAGAGAGAGGGATTGAGAGAGAGGGACAGAGATAGGGAGGGTGAGGGAGGGACAGAGAGAGGGAGTGAGAGAGAGGGACAGAGAGAGGGAGTGAGTGAGAGGGACAGAGAGAGGGAGTGAGAGAGAGAGAGACAGACAGAGGGAGTGAGAGAGAGAGGGACAGAGAGAGGGAGTGAGAGAGAGGGACAGAGAGAGGGAGTGAGAGAGAGAGGGACAGAGAGAGGGAATGAGAGAGAGGAACAGAGAGAGGGAGTAAGAGAGAGAGACAGAGAGGGAGTGAGAGAGAGACGGACAGCGAGAGGGAGTGAGAGAGAGAGCGGGACAGAGAGGGAGTGAGAGAGAGAGGGACAGAGAGAGGGAGTGAGGGAGAGGGACAGAGAGAGCGAGTGAGAGAGAGAGGGACAGAGAGAGGGAATGAGAGAGAGGGACAGAGAGAGGGAAAAAGAGAGAGAGACGGAGAGGGAGTGAGAGAGAGAGGGACAGAGAGAGCGAGTGAGAGAGATGGACAGAGAGAGGGAGGGTGAGCTGACTCTGAGCTCTTACCTCTATCTGATCGATGGTGTGCTGATATTCCTTCTCGCGGGTTTTAAACAGACACTCAGTGAGAGACAGAGAGAGGGAGTGAGAGAGAGCGGGACAGAGAGAGGGAGTGAGAGAGAGAGTGAGAGAGAGAGGGAATAAGAGAGAGCAGGACAGAGAGAGGGAGTGAGAGAGAGAGGTACAGAGAGAGGGAGTGAGAGAGAGGGACAGAGATAGGGACTGTGAGAGAGAGGGACAGAGAGAGGGAGTGAGTGAGAGGGACAGAGAGAGGGAGTGAGAGAGAGAGAGACAGACAGAGGGAGTGAGAGAGATAGGGACAGAGAGAGGGAGTGAGAGAGAGGGACAGAGAGAGGGAGTGAGAGAGAGGGACAGAGAGAGGGAGTGAGAGAGAGGGGCAGAGAGAGGGAGTGAGAGAGAGGGACAGAGAGAGGGAGTGAGAGAGAGGGACAGAGAGTGGGAATGAGAGAGAGAGGCAGAGAGATGGAATGAGAGATAGAGGGACAGAGAGAGGGATTGTGAGAGAGGGACAGAGAGAGGGAGTGAGAGAGAGAGACAGAGAGGGAGTGAGAGAGAGACGGACAGCGAGAGCGAGTGAGTGAGAGAGAGGGACAGAGAGTGAGTGAGAGAGAGAGGGAGTGAGAGAGAGAGACAGAGAGAGGGAGTGAGAGAGAGAGGGACAGAGAGAGGGTTTGTGAGAGAGGGACAGAAAGAGGGAGTGAGAGAGAGAGGGACAGAGAGAGTGAGTGAGAGAGAGAGGGACATAGAGAGGGAGTGAGAGAGAGGGCCAGAGAGAGGGAGTGAGAGAGAGGGACAGAGAGAGGGAGTGAGAGAGAGGGACAGAGAGAGGGAGTGAGAGAGAGGGATAGAGAGAGGGAGTGAGAGAGAGGGACAGAGAGAGGGAGTGAGAGAGAGGGACAGAGAGAGGGAATGAGAGAGAGAGAGGGACAGAGAGAGGGAGTGAGAGAGAGGGACAGAGAGAGGGAATGAGAGAGAGAGGCAGAGAGATGGAATGAGAGATAGAGGGACAGAGAGAGGGATTGTGAGAGAGGGACAGAGAGAGTGAGTGAGAGAGAGAGGGACAGAGAGAGTGAGTGAGAGAGAGAGGGACAGAGAGAGGGAGTGAGAGAGAGGGACAGAGAGAGGGAATGAGAGTGAGAGAGGGACAGAGAGAGGGAGTGAGGGAGAGGGACAGAGAGAGGGAGTGAGAGAGAGAGGGACAGAGAGAGGGAATGAGAGAGAGGGACAGAGAGAGGGAAAAAGAGAGAGAGACGGAGAGGAAGTGAGAGAGAGAGGGACAGAGAGAGGGAGTGAGAGAGAGGGACAGAGAGAGGGAGGGTGAGATTTCTCTGAGCTCTTACCTCTATCTGATCGATGGTGTGCTGATATTCCTTCTCGCGGGTTTTAAACAGACACTCAGTGAGAGACAGAGAGAGGGAGTGAGAGAGAGCGGGACAGAGAGAGGGAGTGAGAGAAAGAGTGAGAGAGAGAGGGAATAAGAGAGAGCAGGACAGAGAGAGGGAGTGAGAGAGAGAGGTACAGAGAGAGGGAGTGAGAGAGAGGGACAGAGATAGGGACTGTGAGAGAGAGGGACAGAGAGAGGGAGTGAGTGAGAGGGACAGAGAGAGGGAGTGAGAGAGAGAGAGACAGACAGAGGGAGTGAGAGAGATAGGGACAGAGAGAGGGAGTGAGAGAGAGTGACAGAGAGAGGAAGTGAGAGAGAGGGACAGAGAGAGGGAGTGAGAGAGAGGGACAGAGAGAGGGAGTGAGAGAGAGGGACAGAGAGAGGGAGTGAGAGAGAGGGACAGAGAGAGGGAATGAGAGAGAGAGAGGGACAGAGAGAGGGAGTGAGAGAGAGGGACAGAGAGAGGGAATAAGAGAGAGCACGACAGAGAGAGGGAGTGAGAGAGAGAGGTACAGAGAGAGGGAGTGAGAGAGAGGGACAGAGATAGGGACTGTGAGAGAGAGGGACAGAGAGAGGGAGTGAGTGAGAGGGACAGAGAGAGGGAGTGAGAGAGAGAGAGACAGACAGAGGGAGTGAGAGAGATAGGGACAGAGAGAGGGAGTGAGAGAGAGTGACAGAGAGAGGAAGTGAGAGAGAGGGACAGAGAGAGGGAGTGAGAGAGAGGGACAGAGAGAGGGAGTGAGAGAGAGGGACAGAGAGAGGGAGTGAGAGAGAGGGACAGAGAGAGGGAATGAGAGAGAGAGAGGGACAGAGAGAGGGAGTGAGAGAGAGGGACAGAGAGAGGGAATGAGAGAGAGAGGCAGAGAGATGGAATGAGAGAGAGAGGGACAGAGAGAGGGATTGTGAGAGAGGGACAGAGAGAGGGAGTGAGAGAGAGAGGGACAGAGAGAGGGAGTGAGAGAGAGAGGGACAGAGAGGGTGAGTGAGAGAGAGAGGGACAGAGAGAGGGAGTGAGAGAGAGGGACAGAGAGAGGGAATGAGAGAGAGAGAGGGACAGAGAGGGGGAGTGAGAGAGTGGGACTGAGAGAGGGAATGAGAGAGAGAGAGGGACAGAGAGAGGGAGTGAGGGAGAGGGACAGAGAGAGGGAGTGAGAGAGAGAGGGACAGAGAGAGGGAATGAGAGAGAGGGACTGAGAGAGGGAAAAAGAGAGAGAGACGGAGAGGGAGTGAGAGAGAGAGGGACAGAGAGAGGGAGTGAGAGAGAGGGACAGAGAGAGGGAGTGTGAGATGTCTCTGAGCTCTTACCTCTATCTGATCGATGGTGTGCTGATATTCCTTCTCGCGGGTTTTAAACAGACACTCAGTGAGAGACAGAGAGAGGGAGTGAGAGAGAGCGGGACAGAGAGAGGGAGTGAGAGAGAGAGTGAGAGAGAGAGGGAGTGAGAGAGAGAGGGATAGAGGGAGGGAGTGAGAGAGAGAGTGACAGAGAGAGGGAGTGAGAGAGAGAGAGGGACAGAGAGAGGGAGTGAGAGAGAGGGACAGAGAGAGGGAGTGAGAGAGAGGGACAGAGAGAGGGAGTGAGAGAGAGGGACAGAGAGAGGGAGTGAGAGAGAGGGACAGAGAGAGGGAGTGAGAGAGAGGGACAGAGAGAGGGAGTGAGAGAGAGGGACAGAGAGAGGGAGTGAGAGAGAGGGACAGAGAGAGGGAGGGTGAGCTGACTCTGAGCTCTTACCTCTATCTGATCGATGGTGTGCTGATATTCCTTCTCGCGGGTTTTAAACAGACACTCAGTGAGAGACAGAGAGAGGGAGTGAGAGAGAGCGGGACAGAGAGAGGCAGTGAGAGAGAGAGTGAGAGAGAGAGGGAATAAGAGAGAGCAGGACAGAGAGAGGGAGTGAGAGAGAGAGGTACAGAGAGAGGGAGTGAGAGAGAGGGACAGAGATAGGGACTGAGAGAGAGAGGGACAGAGAGAGGGAGTGAGTGAGAGGGACAGAGAGAGGGAGTGAGTGAGAGGGACAGAGAGAGGGAGTGAGAGATAGAGAGATAGAGATAGAGATAGAGAGACAGACAGAGGGAGTGAGAGAGATAGGGACAGAGAGAGGGAGTGAGAGAGAGGGACAGAGAGAGGGAGTGAGAGAGAGGGACATAGAGAGGGAGTGAGAGAGAGGGACAGAGAGAGGGAGTGAGAGAGAGGGACAGAGAGAGGGAATGAGAGAGAGAGAGGGACAGAGAGAGGGAGTGAGAGAGAGGGACAGAGAGAGGGAGTGAGAGAGAGGGACAGAGAGAGGGAGTGAGAGAGAGGGACAGAGAGAGGGAGTGAGAGAGAGCGGGACAGAGAGAGGGAGTGAGAGAGAGGGACAGAGAGAGGGAGTGAGAGAGAGGGACAGAGAGAGGGAGTGAGAGAGAGAGGGAGTGAGAGAGACGGACAGAGAGAGGGAGTGAGAGAGAGCGGGACAGAGAGAGGGAGTGAGAGTGAGGGACAGAGAGAGGGAGTGAGAGAGAGTGCGGGACAGAGAGGGAGTGAGAGAGAGGGACAGAGAGAGGGAGTGAGAGAGAGAGTGAGTGAGAGAGAGAGGGACAGAGAGAGGGAGTGAGAGAGAGGGACAGAGAGAGGGAATGAGAGTGAGAGAGGGACAGAGAGAGGGAGTGAGGGAGAGGGACAGAGAGAGGGAGTGAGAGAGAGAGGGACAGAGAGAGGGAATGAGAGAGAGGGACAGAGAGAGGGAAAAAGAGAGAGAGACGGAGAGGAAGTGAGAGAGAGAGGGACAGAGAGAGGGAGTGAGAGAGAGGGACAGAGAGAGGGAGGGTGAGATTTCTCTGAGCTCTTACCTCTATCTGATCGATGGTGTGCTGATATTCCTTCTCGCGGGTTTTAAACAGACACTCAGTGAGAGACAGAGAGAGGGAGTGAGAGAGAGCGGGACAGAGAGAGGGAGTGAGAGAAAGAGTGAGAGAGAGAGGGAATAAGAGAGAGCAGGACAGAGAGAGGGAGTGAGAGAGAGAGGTACAGAGAGAGGGAGTGAGAGAGAGGGACAGAGATAGGGACTGTGAGAGAGAGGGACAGAGAGAGGGAGTGAGTGAGAGGGACAGAGAGAGGGAGTGAGAGAGAGAGAGACAGACAGAGGGAGTGAGAGAGATAGGGACAGAGAGAGGGAGTGAGAGAGAGTGACAGAGAGAGGAAGTGAGAGAGAGGGACAGAGAGAGGGAGTGAGAGAGAGGGACAGAGAGAGGGAGTGAGAGAGAGGGACAGAGAGAGGGAGTGAGAGAGAGGGACAGAGAGAGGGAATGAGAGAGAGAGAGGGACAGAGAGAGGGAGTGAGAGAGAGGGACAGAGAGAGGGAATAAGAGAGAGCACGACAGAGAGAGGGAGTGAGAGAGAGAGGTACAGAGAGAGGGAGTGAGAGAGAGGGACAGAGATAGGGACTGTGAGAGAGAGGGACAGAGAGAGGGAGTGAGTGAGAGGGACAGAGAGAGGGAGTGAGAGAGAGAGAGACAGACAGAGGGAGTGAGAGAGATAGGGACAGAGAGAGGGAGTGAGAGAGAGTGACAGAGAGAGGAAGTGAGAGAGAGGGACAGAGAGAGGGAGTGAGAGAGAGGGACAGAGAGAGGGAGTGAGAGAGAGGGACAGAGAGAGGGAGTGAGAGAGAGGGACAGAGAGAGGGAATGAGAGAGAGAGAGGGACAGAGAGAGGGAGTGAGAGAGAGGGACAGAGAGAGGGAATGAGAGAGAGAGGCAGAGAGATGGAATGAGAGAGAGAGGGACAGAGAGAGGGATTGTGAGAGAGGGACAGAGAGAGGGAGTGAGAGAGAGAGGGACAGAGAGAGGGAGTGAGAGAGAGAGGGACAGAGAGGGTGAGTGAGAGAGAGAGGGACAGAGAGAGGGAGTGAGAGAGAGGGACAGAGAGAGGGAATGAGAGAGAGAGAGGGACAGAGAGGGGGAGTGAGAGAGTGGGACTGAGAGAGGGAATGAGAGAGAGAGAGGGACAGAGAGAGGGAGTGAGGGAGAGGGACAGAGAGAGGGAGTGAGAGAGAGAGGGACAGAGAGAGGGAATGAGAGAGAGGGACTGAGAGAGGGAAAAAGAGAGAGAGACGGAGAGGGAGTGAGAGAGAGAGGGACAGAGAGAGGGAGTGAGAGAGAGGGACAGAGAGAGGGAGTGTGAGATGTCTCTGAGCTCTTACCTCTATCTGATCGATGGTGTGCTGATATTCCTTCTCGTGGGTTTTAAACAGACACTCAGTGAGAGACAGAGAGAGGGAGTGAGAGAGAGCGGGACAGAGAGAGGGAGTGAGAGAGAGAGTGAGAGAGAGAGGGAGTGAGAGAGAGAGGGATAGAGGGAGGGAGTGAGAGAGAGAGTGACAGAGAGAGGGAGTGAGAGAGAGAGAGGGACAGAGAGAGGGAGTGAGAGAGAGGGACAGAGAGAGGGAGTGAGAGAGAGGGACAGAGAGAGGGAGTGAGAGAGAGGGACAGAGAGAGGGAGTGAGAGAGAGGGACAGAGAGAGGGAGTGAGAGAGAGGGACAGAGAGAGGGAGTGAGAGAGAGGGACAGAGAGAGGGAGTGAGAGAGAGGGACAGAGAGAGGGAGGGTGAGCTGACTCTGAGCTCTTACCTCTATCTGATCGATGGTGTGCTGATATTCCTTCTCGCGGGTTTTAAACAGACACTCAGTGAGAGACAGAGAGAGGGAGTGAGAGAGAGCGGGACAGAGAGAGGCAGTGAGAGAGAGAGTGAGAGAGAGAGGGAATAAGAGAGAGCAGGACAGAGAGAGGGAGTGAGAGAGAGAGGTACAGAGAGAGGGAGTGAGAGAGAGGGACAGAGATAGGGACTGAGAGAGAGAGGGACAGAGAGAGGGAGTGAGTGAGAGGGACAGAGAGAGGGAGTGAGTGAGAGGGACAGAGAGAGGGAGTGAGAGATAGAGAGACAGACAGAGGGAGTGAGAGAGATAGGGACAGAGAGAGGGAGTGAGAGAGAGGGACAGAGAGAGGGAGTGAGAGAGAGGGACATAGAGAGGGAGTGAGAGAGAGGGACAGAGAGAGGGAGTGAGAGAGAGGGACAGAGAGAGGGAATGAGAGAGAGAGAGGGACAGAGAGAGGGAGTGAGAGAGAGGGACAGAGAGAGGGAGTGAGAGAGAGGGACAGAGAGAGGGAGTGAGAGAGAGGGACAGAGAGAGGGAGTGAGAGAGAGCGGGACAGAGAGAGGGAGTGAGAGAGAGGGACAGAGAGAGGGAGTGAGAGAGAGGGACAGAGAGAGGGAGTGAGAGAGAGAGGGAGTGAGAGAGACGGACAGAGAGAGGGAGTGAGAGAGAGCGGGACAGAGAGAGGGAGTGAGAGTGAGGGACAGAGAGAGGGAGTGAGAGAGAGTGCGGGACAGAGAGGGAGTGAGAGAGAGGGACAGAGAGAGGGAGTGAGAGAGAGAGGGACAGAGAGAGGGAGTGAGAGAGAGGGACAGAGAGAGGGAGTGAGAGAGAGTGACAGAGAGAGGCAGTGAGAGAGAGGGACAGAGAGAGGGAGGGTGAGCTGTCTCTGAGCTCTTACCTCTATCTGATCGATGGTGTGCTGATATTCCTTCTCGTGGGTTTTAAACAGACACTCAGTGAGAGACAGAGAGAGGGAGTGAGAGAGACCGGGACAGAGAGAGGCAGTGAGAGAGAGAGTGAAAGAGAGAGGGAGTAAGATAGAGCGGGGCAGAGAGAGGGAGTGAGAGAGAGAGGGAGTGAGAGAGAGAGGGAGTGAGAGAGAGAGACAGAGAGAGGGAATGAGAGAGAGACGGACAGAGAGAGGGAGTGAGAGAGAGGGACAGAGAGAGTGAGTGAGAGAGAGGGACAGAGAGAGGGAGTGAGAGAGAGGGACAGAGAGAGGGAGTGAGAGAGAGAGGGACAGATAGAGGAAATGAGAGAGAGGAACAGAGAGAGGGAGTAAGAGAGAGAGACAGAGAGGGAGTGAGAGAGACGGACAGCGAGAGGGAGTGAGAGAGAGAGCGGGACAGAGAGAGGGATTGAGAGAGAGAGACAGAGAGAGGGAGGGTGAGGGAGGGACAGAGGGAGGGAGTGAGAGAGAGGGACAGAGAGCGGGAGTGAGAGAGAGAGAGACAGACAGAGGGAGTGAGAGAGAGAGGGACAGAGAGAGGGAGTGAGAGAGAGGGACAGAGAGAGGGAGTGAGAGAGAGGGACAGAGAGAGGGAGTGAGAGAGAGGGACAGAGAGAGGGAGTGAGAGAGAGGGACAGAGAGAGGGAGTGAGAGAGAGGGACAGAGAGAGGGAGTGAGAGAGAGGGACAGAGAGAGGGAGGGTGAGCTGACTCTGAGCTCTTACCTCTATCTGATCGATGGTGTGCTGATATTCCTTCTCGTGGGTTTTAAACAGACACTCAGTGAGAGACAGAGAGAGGGAGTGAGAGAGAATGGGACAGAGAGAGGGAGTGAGAGAGAGGGACAGAGAGAGGGAGTAAGAGAGAGAGGGACAGAGACAGGGAGGGTGAGCTGACTCTGAGCTCTTACCTCTATCTGATCGATGGTGTGCTGATATTCCTTCTCGTGGGTTTTAAACAGACACTCAGTGAGAGACAGAGAGAGGGAGTGAGAGAGACCGGGACAGAGAGAGGCAGTGAGAGAGAGAGTGAAAGAGAGAGGGAGTGAGAGAGAGAGTGACAGAGAGAGGGAGTGAGAGCGAGCGGGACAGAGAGAGGGAGTGAGAGAGAGGGACAGATAGAGGGATTGAGAGAGAGGGACAGAAAGAGGGAGTGAGAGAGAGGGACAGAGAGAGGGAGGAAGAGGGAGGGACAGAGAGAGGGAGTGAGAGAGAGAAGGAGTGAGAGAGCGAGGGAGTGAGAGAGAGAGACAGAGAGAGGGAATGAGAGAGAGGGAAAGAGAGAGGGAGTGAGAGAGAGGGACAGAGAGAGTGAGTGAGAGAGAGGGACAGAGAGAGGGAGTGAGAGAGAGGGACAGAGAGAGGGAGAGAGAGAGGGACAGAGAGAGGGAATGAGAGAGAGTAACAGAGAGAGGGAGTAAGAGAGAGAGACAGAGAGGGAGTGAGAGAGAGACGGACAGCGAGAGCGAGTGAGTGAGAGAGAGGGACAGAGAGTGAGTGAGAGAGAGAGGGAGTGAGAGAGAGAGACAGAGAGAGGGAGTGAGAGAGAGAGGGACAGAGAGAGGGTTTGTGAGAGAGGGACAGAAAGAGGGAGTGAGAGAGAGAGGGACAGAGAGAGTGAGTGAGAGAGAGAGGGACATAGAGAGGGAGTGAGAGAGAGGGACAGAGAGAGGGAGTGAGGGAGAGGGACAGAGAGAGGGACATAGAGAGAGAGGGACAGAGAGAGGGAGTGAGAGAGAGGGACAGAGAGAGGGAGGGTGAGATGTCTCTGAGCTCTTACCTCTATCTGATCGATGGTGTGCTGATATTCCTTCTCGCGGGTTTTAAACAGACACTCAGTGAGAGACAGAGAGAGGGAGTGAGAGAGAGAGGGACAGAGAGAGGGAGTGAGAGAGAGAGGGACAGAGAGAGGGAGTGAGAGAGAGGGACAGAGAGAGGGAGTGAGAGAGAGAGGGACAGAGAGAGGGAGGGTGAGCTGACTCTGAGCTCTTACCTCTATCTGATCGATGGTGTGCTGATCTTCCTTCTCGCGGGTTTTAAACAGACACTCAGTGAGAGACAGAGAGAGGGAGTGAGAGAGAATGGGACAGAGAGAGGGAGTGAGAGAGAGAGGGACAGAGAGATGGAGTAAGAGAGAGGGAGACAGAGAGAGGGAATGACAGAGAGGGACAGAGAGAGGGAAAAAGAGAGAGAGACAGAGAGAGGGAGTGAGAGAGAGAGGGACAGAGAGAGGGAGTGAGAGAGAGGGACAGAGAGAGGGAGTGAGAGAGAGAGGGACAGAGAGAGGGAGTGAGAGATAGGGACAGAGAGAGGGAGGGTGAGCTGACTCTGAGCTCTTACCTCTATCTGATCGATGGTGTGCTGATATTCCTTCTCGCGAGTTTTAAACAGACACTCAGTGAGAGACAGAGAGAGGGAGTGAGAGAGAGCGGGACAGAGAGAGGCAGTGAGAGAGAGAGTGAGAGAGAGAGGGAATAAGAGAGAGCAGGACAGAGAGAGGGAGTGAGAGAGAGAGGTACAGAGAGAGGGAGTGAGAGAGAGGGACAGAGATAGGGACTGAGAGAGAGAGGGACAGAGAGAGGGAGTGAGAGAGAGGGACAGAGAGAGGGAGTGAGAGAGAGAGAGACAGACAGAGGGAGTGAGAGAGAGAGGTACAGAGAGAGGGAGTGAGAGAGAGGGACAGAGAGAGGGAGTGAGAGAGAGGGACAGAGAGAGGGAGTGACAGAGAGGGACAGAGAGAGGGAGTGAGAGAGAGGGACAGAGAGAGGGAGTGAGAGAGAGGGACAGAGAGAGGGAATGAGAGAGAGAGAGGGACAGAGATAGGGAGTGAGAGAGAGGGACAGAGAGAGGGAGGGTGAGCTGACTCTGAGCTCTTACCTCTATCTGATCGATGGTGTGCTGATATTCCTTCTCGTGGGTTTTAAACAGACACTCAGTGAGAGACAGAGAGAGGGAGTGAGAGAGACCGGGACAGAGAGAGGCAGTGAGAGAGAGAGTGAGAGAGAGAGGGAGTGAGAGAGAGAGTGACAGAGAGAGGGAGTGAGAGAGAGAGGGAGTGAGAGAGGGAGGGTGAGAAAGAGCGACAGAGAGAGGGAGTGAGAGAGAGCGGGACAGAGAGAGGGAGTGAGAGGGAGGGACAGATAGAGGGAGTGAGAGAGAGGGGCAGAGAGAGGGAGTGAGAGAGAGGGACAGAAAGAGGGAGTGAAGAGAGAGGGACAGAGAGAGGGAGTGAGAGAGAGGGACAGAGAGAGGGTGTGAGAGAGAGAGGGAGAGAGAGAGATAGGGATTGAGAGAGAGAGACAGAGAGAGGGCATGAGAGAGAGAGGGACAGAGAGAGGGAGTGAGAGAGAGGGACAGAGAGAGTGAGTGAGAGAGAGGGACAGAGAGAGGGAGTGAGAGAGAGGGACAGAGAGAGGGAGTGAGAGAGAGAGGGACAGAGCGATGGAATGAGAGAGAGGAACAGAGAGAGGGAGTAAGAGAGAGAGACAGAGAGGGAGTGAGAGAGAGACGGACAGCGAGAGGGAGTGAGAGAGAGAGGGACAGAGAGAGGGATTGAGAGAGAGGGACAGAGATAGGGAGGGTGAGGGAGGGACAGAGAGAGGGAGTGAGAGAGAGGGACAGAGAGAGGGAGTGAGTGAGAGGGACAGAGAGAGGGAGTGAGAGAGAGAGAGACAGACAGAGGGAGTGAGAGAGAGAGGGACAGAGAGAGGGAGTGAGAGAGAGGGACAGAGAGAGGGAGTGAGAGAGAGAGGGACAGAGAGAGGGAATGAGAGAGAGGAACAGAGAGAGGGAGTAAGAGAGAGAGACAGAGAGGGAGTGAGAGAGAGACGGACAGCGAGAGGGAGTGAGAGAGAGAGCGGGACAGAGAGGGAGTGAGAGAGAGAGGGACAGAGAGAGGGAGTGAGGGAGAGGGACAGAGAGAGCGAGTGAGAGAGAGAGGGACAGAGAGAGGGAATGAGAGAGAGGGACAGAGAGAGAGAAAAAGAGAGAGAGACGGAGAGGGAGTGAGAGAGAGAGGGACAGAGAGAGCGAGTGAGAGAGATGGACAGAGAGAGGGAGGGTGAGCTGACTCTGAGCTCTTACCTCTATCTGATCGATGGTGTGCTGATATTCCTTCTCGCGGGTTTTAAACAGACACTCAGTGAGAGACAGAGAGAGGGAGTGAGAGAGAGCGGGACAGAGAGAGGGAGTGAGAGAGAGAGTGAGAGAGAGAGGGAATAAGAGAGAGCAGGACAGAGAGAGGGAGTGAGAGAGAGAGGTACAGAGAGAGGGAGTGAGAGAGAGGGACAGAGATAGGGACTGTGAGAGAGAGGGACAGAGAGAGGGAGTGAGTGAGAGGGACAGAGAGAGGGAGTGAGAGAGAGAGAGACAGACAGAGGGAGTGAGAGAGATAGGGACAGAGAGAGGGAGTGAGAGAGAGGGACAGAGAGAGGGAGTGAGAGAGAGGGACAGAGAGAGGGAGTGAGAGAGAGGGGCAGAGAGAGGGAGTGAGAGAGAGGGACAGAGAGAGGGAGTGAGAGAGAGGGACAGAGAGTGGGAATGAGAGAGAGAGGCAGAGAGATGGAATGAGAGATAGAGGGACAGAGAGAGGGATTGTGAGAGAGGGACAGAGAGAGGGAGTGAGAGAGAGAGGGACAGAGAGAGTGAGTGAGAGAGAGAGGGACAGAGAGAGGGAGTGAGAGAGAGGGACAGAGAGAGGGAATGAGAGTGAGAGAGGGACAGAGAGAGGGAGTGAGGGAGAGGGACAGAGAGAGGGAGTGAGAGAGAGAGGGACAGAGAGAGGGAATGAGAGAGAGGGACAGAGAGAGGGAAAAAGAGAGAGAGACGGAGAGGAAGTGAGAGAGAGAGGGACAGAGAGAGGGAGTGAGGGAGAGGGACAGAGAGAGGGAGTGAGGGAGAGGGACAGAGAGAGGGAGTGAGAGAGAGAGGGACAGAGAGAGGGAATGAGAGAGAGGGACAGAGAGAGGGAAAAAGAGAGAGAGACGGAGAGGAAGTGAGAGAGAGAGGGACAGAGAGAGGGAGGGTGAGCTGACTCTGATCTCTTACCTCTATCTGATCGATGGTGTGCTGATATTCCTTCTCGCGGGTTTTAAACAGACACTCAGTGAGAGACAGAGAGAGGGAGTGAGAGAGAGCGGGACAGAGAGAGGGAGTGAGAGAGAGAGTGAGAGAGAGAGGGAATAAGAGAGAGCAGGACAGAGAGAGGGAGTGAGAGAGAGAGGTACAGAGAGAGGGAGTGAGAGAGAGGGACAGAGAGAGGAAGTGAGAGAGAGGGACAGAGAGAGGGAGTGAGAGAGAGGGACAGAGAGAGGGAGTGAGAGAGAGGGACAGAGAGAGGGAGTGAGAGAGAGGGACAGAGAGAGGAAGTGAGAGAGAGGGACAGAGAGAGGGAGTGAGAGAGAGGGACAGAGAGAGGGAGTGAGAGAGAGGGACAGAGAGAGGGAGTGAGAGAGAGGGACAGAGAGGGAATGAGAGAGAGAGAGGGACAGAGAGAGGGAGTGAGAGAGAGGGACAGAGAGAGGGAATGAGAGAGAGAGGCAGAGAGATGGAATGAGAGAGAGAGGGACAGAGAGAGGGATTGTGAGAGAGGGACAGAGAGAGGGAGTGAGAGAGAGAGGGACAGAGAGAGGGAGTGAGAGAGAGAGGGACAGAGAGAGTGAGTGAGAGAGAGAGGGACAGAGAGAGGGAGTGAGAGAGAGGGACAGAGAGAGGGAATGAGAGAGAGAGAGGGACAGAGAGGGGGAGTGAGAGAGTGGGACTGAGAGAGGGAATGAGAGAGAGAGAGGGACAGAGAGAGGGAGTGAGGGAGAGGGACAGAGAGAGGGAGTGAGAGAGAGAGACAGAGAGAGGGAATGAGAGAGAGGGACAGAGAGAGGGAAAAAGAGAGAGAGACGGAGAGGGAGTGAGAGAGAGAGGGACAGAGAGAGGGAGTGAGAGAGAGGGACAGAGTTAGGGACTGTGAGAGAGAGGGACAGAGAGAGGGAGTGAGTGAGAGGGACAGAGAGAGGGAGTGAGAGAGAGAGAGACAGACAGAGGGAGTGAGAGAGATAGGGACAGAGAGAGGGAGTGAGAGAGAGGGACAGAGAGAGGGAGTGAGAGAGAGGGACAGCGAGAGGGAGTGAGAGAGAGGGGCAGAGAGAGGGAGTGAGAGAGAGGGACAGAGAGAGGGAGTGAGAGAGATGGACAGAGAGAGGAAATGAGAGAGAGAGAGGGACAGAGAGAGGGAGTGAGAGAGAGGGACAGAGAGAGGGAATGAGAGAGAGAGGCAGAGAGATGGAATGAGAGATAGAGGGACAGAGAGAGGGATTGTGAGAGCGGGACAGAGAGAGGGAGTGAGAGAGAGAGGGACAGAGAGAGTGAGTGAGAGAGAGAGGGACATAGAGAGGGAGTGAGAGAGAGAGGGACAGAGAGAGTGAGTGAGATAGAGAGGGACAGAGAGAGGGAGTGAGAGAGAGGGACAGAGAGAGGGAATGAGAGTGAGAGAGGGACAGAGAGAGGGAGTGAGGGAGAGGGACAGAGAGAGGGAGTGAGAGAGAGAGGGACAGAGAGAGGGAATGAGAGAGAGGGACAGAGAGAGGGAAAAAGAGAGAGAGACGGAGAAGAAGTGAGAGAGAGAGGGACAGAGAGAGGGAGTGAGAGAGAGGGACAGAGAGAGGGAGTGAGAGAGAGGGACAGAGAGAGGGAGGGTGAGCTGACTCTGAGCTCTTACCTCTATCTGATCGATGGTGTGCTGATATTCCTTCTCGCGGGTTTTAAACAGACACTCAGTGAGAGACAGAGGGAGGGAGTGAGAGAGAGCGGGACAGAGAGAGGCAGTGAGAGAGAGAGTGAGAGAGAGAGGGAATAAGAGAGAGCAGGACAGAGAGAGGGAGTGAGAGAGAGAGGTACAGAGAGAGGGAGTGAGAGAGAGGGACAGAGAGAGGGAGGGTGAGCTGACTCTGAGCTCTTACCTCTATCTGATCGATGGTTTGCTGATATTCCTTCTCGCGGGTTTTAAACAGACACTCAGTGAGAGACAGAGAGAGGGAGTGAGAGAGAGCGGGACAGAGAGAGGGAGTGAGAGAGAGAGTGAGAGAGAGAGGGAATAAGAGAGAGCAGGACAGAGAGAGGGAGTGAGAGAGAGAGGTACAGAGAGAGGGAGTGAGAGAGAGGGACAGAGATAGGGACTGTGAGAGAGAGGGACAGAGAGAGGGAGTGAGTGAGAGGGACAGAGAGAGGGAGTGAGAGAGAGAGAGACAGACATTGGGAGTGAGAGAGATAGGGACAGAGAGAGGGAGTGAGAGAGAGGGACAGAGAGAGGAAGTGAGAGAGAGGGACAGAGAGAGGGAGTGAGAGAGAGGGACAGAGAGAGGGAGTGAGAGAGAGGGACAGAGAGAGGGAGTGAGAGAGAGGGACAGAGAGAGGGAATGAGAGAGAGAGAGGGACAGAGAGAGGGAGTGAGAGAGAGAGACAGAGAGAGGGAGTGAGAGAGAGAGGGACAGAGAGAGGGATTGTGAGAGAGGGACAGAGAGAGGGAGTGAGAGAGAGAGGGACAGAGAGAGGGAGTGAGAGAGAGAGGGACAGAGAGAGTGAGTGAGAGAGAGAGGGACAGAGAGAGGGAGTGAGAGAGAGGGACAGAGAGAGGGAATGAGAGAGAGAGAGGGACAGAGAGGGGGAGTGAGAGAGTGGGACTGAGAGAGGGAATGAGAGAGAGAGAGGGACAGAGAGAGGGAGTGAGGGAGAGGGACAGAGAGAGGGAGTGAGAGAGAGAGACAGAGAGAGGGAATGAGAGAGAGGGACAGAGAGAGGGAAAAAGAGAGAGAGACGGAGAGGGAGTGAGAGAGAGAGGGACAGAGAGAGGGAGTGAGAGAGAGGGACAGAGAGAGGGAGGGTGAGCTGACTCTGAGCTCTTACCTCTATCTGATCGATGGTGTGCTGATATTCCTTCTCGCGGGTTTTAAACAGACACTCAGTGAGAGACAGAGAGAGGGAGTGAGAGAGAGCGGGACAGAGAGAGGCAGTGAGAGAGAGGGACAGAGAGAGGGAGTGAGAGAGAGAGTGAGAGAGAGAGGGAATAAGAGAGAGCAGGACAGAGAGAGGGAGTGAGAGAGAGAGGTACAGAGAGAGGGTGTGAGAGAGAGGGACAGAGATAGGGACTGAGAGAGAGAGGGACAGAGAGATGGAGTGAGTGAGAGGGACAGAGAGAGGGAGTGAGAGATAGAGAGAAAGACAGAGGGAGTGAGAGAGATAGGGACAGAGAGAGGGAGTGAGAGAGAGGGACAGAGAGAGGGAGTGAGAGAGAGGGACATAGAGAGGGAGTGAGAGAGAGGGACAGAGAGAGGGAGTGAGAGAGAGGGACAGAGAGAGGGAATGAGAGAGAGAGAGGGACAGAGAGAGGGAGTGAGAGAGAGGGACAGAGAGAGGGAGTGAGAGAGAGAGGGACAGAGAGAGGGAGGGTGAGCTGACTCTGAGCTCTTACCTCTATCTGATCGATGGTGTGCTGATATTCCTTCTCGCGGGTTTTAAACAGACACTCAGTGAGAGACAGAGAGAGGGAGTGAGAGAGACCGGGACAGAGAGAGGCAGTGAGAGAGAGAGTGAAAGAGAGAGGGAGTAAGATAGAGCGGGGCAGAGAGAGGGAGTGAGAGAGAGAGGGAGTGAGAGAGAGAGGGAGTGAGAGAGAGAGACAGAGAGAGGGAATGAGAGAGAGACGGACAGAGAGAGGGAGTGAGAGAGAGGGACAGAGAGAGTGAGTGAGAGAGAGAGAGACAGACAGAGGGAGTGAGAGAGATAGGGACAGAGAGAGGGAGTGAGAGAGAGGGACAGAGAGAGGGAGTGAGTGAGAGGGACAGAGAGAGGGAGTGAGAGAGAGAGAGACAGACAGAGGGAGTGAGAGAGATAGGGACAGAGAGAGGGAGTGAGAGAGAGGGACAGAGAGAGGGAGTGAGAGAAGGGGCAGAGAGAGGGAGTGAGAGAGAGGGACAGAGAGAGGGAGTGAGAGAGAGGGACAGAGAGAGGGAGTGAGAGAGAGGGACAGAGAGAGGGAATGAGAGAGAGAGAGGGACAGAGAGAGGGAGTGAGAGAGAGGGACAGAGAGAGGGAATGAGAGAGAGAGGCAGAGAGATGGAATGAGAGAGAGAGGGACAGAGAGAGGGATTGTGAGAGAGGGACAGAGAGAGGGAATGAGAGAGAGGGACAGAGAGAGGGAATAAGAGAGACAGACGGAGAGGGAGTGAGAGAGAGAGGGACAGAGAGAGGGAGTGAGAGAGAGGGACAGAGAGAGGGAGGGTGAGATGTCTCTGAGCTCTTACCTCTATCTGATCGATTGTGTGCTGATATTCCTTCTCGCGGGTTTTAAACAGACACTCAGTGAGAGACAGAGAGAGGGAGTGAGAGAGACCGGGACAGAGAGAGGCAGTGAGAGAGAGAGTGACAGAGAGAGGCAGTGAGAGAGAGAGTGAGAGAGAGAGGGAATAAGAGAGAGCAGGACAGAGAGAGGGAGTGAGAGAGAGAGGTACAGAGAGAGGGAGTGAGATTGAGGGACAGAGATAGGGACTGAGAGAGAGAGGGACAGAGAGAGGGAGTGAGAGAGAGGGACATAGAGAGGGAGTGAGAGAGAGGGACAGAGAGAGGGAGTGAGAGAGAGGGACAGAGGGAGGGAATGAGAGAGAAAGAGGGACAGAGAGAGGGAGTGAGAGAGAGGGACAGAGAGAGGGAGTGAGAGAGAGGGACAGAGAGAGGGAGGGTGAGAAGTCTCTGAGCTCTTACCTCTATCTGATCGATGGTGTGCTGATATTCCTTCTCGCGGGTTTTAAACAGACACTCAGTGAGAAACAGAGAGAGGGAGTGAGAGAGAGAGGGACAGAGAGAGGGAGTGAGAGAGAGAGTGAGAGAGAGAGGGAGTGAGAGAGAGAGGGATAGAGGGAGGGAGTGAGAGAGAGAGTGACAGAGAGAGGGAGTGAGAGAGAGAGAGGGACAGAGAGAGGGAGTGAGAGAGAGGGACAGAGAGAGGGAGTGAGAGAGAGGGACAGAGAGAGGGAGGGTGAGATTTCTCTGAGCTCTTACCTCTATCTGATCGATGGTGTGCTGATATTCCTTCTCGTGGGTTTTAAACAGACACTCAGTGAGAGACAGAGAGAGGGAGTGAGAGAGACCGGGACAGAGAGGGAGTGAGAGAGAGGGACAGAGAGAGGGAGTGAGAGAGAGAGGGACAGAGAGAGGGAGTGAGAGAGAGGGACAGAGAGAGGGAGGGTGAGCTGACTCTGAGCTCTTACCTCTATCTGATCGATGGTGTGCTGATATTCCTTCTCGCGGGTTTTAAACAGACACTCAGTGAGAGACAGAGAGAGGGAGTGAGAGAGACCGGGACAGAGAGAGGGAGTGAGAGAGAGAGAGACAGAGAGAGGGAGTGAGAGAGAGAGGGATAGAGGGAGGGAGTGAGAGAGAGGGACAGAGAGAGGGAGGGTGAGCTGACTCTGAGCTCTTACCTCTATCTGATCGATGGTGTGCTGATATTCCTTCTCGCGGGTTTTAAACAGACACTCCGTGTCTTTTATCACCTTCTCGAGACTCTCCTCCTGCTGGAGAAGCGAATGTTCAGGCAGTGAACGGTGTTGCCAGGGAGGGCTTCATCAGCACAGTTACCCTGTGCCTGCTTAAATACCCCACCACCGCTCATTTACCCCCTCGCTCCCAATTACCCTGTTATTGTTCAATTACCCCCTCGCTCCTAATTACCCTGTTCCTGCTTAAATACCCCCTCGCTCGCAATTACCCTGTTCCTGCGTAAATACCCCCTCGCTCCCAATTACCCTGTTATTGTTCAATTACCCCCTCGCTCCTAATTACCCTGTTCCTGCTTAAATACCCCCTCGCTCCCAATTACCCTGTTATTGTTCAATTACCCCCTCACTCCCAATTACCCTGTTATTGTTCAATTACCCCCTCACTCCCAATTACCCTGTTCCTGCTTAAATACCCCCTCGCTCCCAATTACCCTGTTATTGTTCAATTACCCCCTCGCTCCTAATTACCCTGTTACTGCTTAAATACCCCCTCACTCCCAATTACCCTGTTCCTGCGTAAATACCCCCTCGCTCCCAATTACCCTGTTATTGTTCAATTACCCCCTCGCTCCTAATTACCCTGTTACTGCTTAAATACCCCCTCACTCCCAATTACCCTGTTCCTGCGTAAATACCCCCTCGCTCCCAATTACCCTGTTATTGTTCAATTACCCCCTCGCTCCTAATTACCCTGTTCCTGCTTAAATACCCCCTCGCTCGCAATTACCCTGTTCCTGCGTAAATACCCCCTCGCTCCCAATTACCCTGTTATTGTTCAATTACCCCCTCGCTCCTAATTACCCTGTTACTGCTTAAATACCCCCTCACTCCCAATTACACTGTTATTGTTCAATTACCCCCTCACTCCCAATTACCCTGTTATTGTTCAATTACCCCCTCACTCCCAATTACCCTGTTCCTGCGTAAATACCCCCTCGCTCCTAATTACCCTGTTACTGCTTAAATACCCCCTCGCTCCCAATTACCCTGTTATTGTTCAATTACCCCCTCGCTCCCAATTACCCTGTTACTGCTTAAATACCCCCTCGCTCCCAATTACCCTGTTATTGTTCAATTACCCCCTCGCTCCCAATTACCCCCTCGTTCCAATTACCCTGTTCCTGTATAAATACCCCATCGCCGCTCAATTACCCCCTCGTTCCAATTACCCTGTTCATGCGTAAATACCCCATCACCGCTCAATTACCCCCTTGCTCCCAATTACCCTGTTCCTGCTCAATTACCCCTTCGCTCCCATTTACCCTGTTCCTGCTCAATTAGCCCTTGCTCCCAATTACCCTGTTACTGCTTAAATACCCCGTCCCTGCTCAATTACCCCCTCACTCCCAATTACTGTTACTGCTTAAATATCCCTCACTCCCAATTACCCTGTTACTGCTTAAATACCCCGTCCCTGCTCAATTACCCCCTCACTCCCAATTACCCTGTTACTGCTTAAATACCCCATCCAAGCCCAATTACCCCCTCACTCCCAATTACCCTGTTACTGCTTAAATACCCCGTCCCTGCTCAATTACCCCCTCACTCCCAATTACACTGTTACTGCTCAATTACCCTCTCGCTCCCAATTACCCTGTTCCTGCTCAATTACCCCCTCTCTCCCAATTACCCTGTTCCTGCTCAATTACCCCCTCACTCCCAATTACCCTGTTACTGCTCAATTACCCCTTCACTCCCAATTACCCTGTTCCTGCTCAATTACCCCCTCGCTCCCAATTACCCTGTTACTGCTTAAATACCCCCTCACTCCCAATCACCCTGTTCCTGCTCAATTACCCCCTCGCTCCTAATTACCCTGTTCCTGCGTAAATACCCCATTCCCGCTCAATTATCCCCTCGCTCCCAATTACCCTGTTACTGCTCAAATACCCCCTCACGCCCAATTACCCTGTTACTACTTAAATACCCCATCCCCACTCAATTATCCCCTCGCTCCCAATACCCTGTTACTGCTCAATTACCCCCTCGTTCCCAATTACCCTGTTCCTGCTCAATTACCCCCTCGCTCACAATTACCCTGTTACTGCTTAAATACCCCATCCCCGCTCAATTACCCCCTCACTCCCAATTACCCTGTTCCTGCTCAATTACCCCCTCGCTCCTAATTACCCCCTCGCTCCCAATTACCCTGTTCCTGCTCAATTACCCCCTCATTCCAATTACCCTGTTACGGCTTAAATACCCCATCCCCGCTCAATTACCCCCTCACTCTCAATTACCCTGTTACTGCTCAAATACCCCCTCACTCCCAATTACCCTGTTACTGCTTAAATACCCCATCCCCGCTCAATTACCCCCTCACTCCCAATTACTGCCTCACTCCCAATTACTCTGTTACTGCTCAAATACCCCCTCACTCCCAATTACCCCCTCACTCCCAATTACCCTGTTACTGCTTAAATACCCCATCCCTACTCAGTTACCCCCTCACTACCAATTACCCTGTTACTGCTTAAATAATCCATCCCTGCTCAATTACTCCCTCGCTCCCAATTACCCCCTCACTCCCAATTACCCTGTTCCTGCATAAATACCCCATTCCTGCTCAATTACCCACTCACTCCCAATTGCCCTGTTACTGCTTAAATACCCTGTCCCCTCTCAATTACCCCCTCACTCCCCATTACCCTGTTGTTGCTCAATTACCCCCTCACTCCCAATTACCCCCTCAATCCCAATTACCCTGTTACTGCTTAAATACCCCATCCCCGCTCAATTACCCCCTCACTCCCAATTACCCCCTCACTCCCAATTACTCTGTTACTGCTCAAATACCCCCTCACTCCCAATTACCCCCTCACTCCCAATTACCCTGTTACTGCTTAAATACCCTATCCCTGCTCAGTTACCCTCTCACTCCCAATTACCCTGTTACTGCTCAATTACCCCCTCACTCCCAATTACCCTGTTACTGCTCAATTACCCCCTCACTCCCAATTACCCCCTCACTCCCAATTACCCTGTTACTGCTTAAATACCCCATCCCTGCTCAATTACCCCCTCACTCCCAATTACCCTGTTACTGCTCAATTACCCCCTCACTCCCAATTACCCCCTCACTCCCAATTACTCTGTTCCTGCATAAATACCCCATTCCTGCTCAATTACCCCCTCACTTCCAATTGCCCTGTTACTGCTTAAATACCCTGTCCCCTCTCAATTACCCCCTCACTCCCAATTACCTTGTTGTTGCTCAATTACCCCCTCACTCCCAATTACCCTCTCACTCCCAATTACCCTGTTACTGCTCAATTACCCCCTCACTCCCAATTACCCCCTCACTCCCAATTACCCTGTTACTGCTTAAATACCCCATCCCTGCTCAATTACCCCCTTACTCCCAATTACCCTGTTACTGCTCAATTACCCCCTCACTCCCAGTTACCCTGTTACTGTTCAATTACCCCCTCACTCCCAATTCCCATGTTACTGCTTAAATACCCCCTCGCTCCCAATTACCCCCTCACTCTCAATTACCTTGTTACTGCTTAAATACCCCATCCCCGCTCAATTACCCCCTCACTCCCAATTACCGCCTCACTCCCAATTACCCCCTCACTCCCAATTACCCTGTTACTGCTCAATTACCCCCTCACTCCCAATTACCCCCTCACTCCCAATTACCCTGTTACTGCTCAATTACCCCCTCACTCCCAATTACCCCCTCACTCCCAATTACCCTGTTACTGCTCAATTACCCCCTCACTCCCAATTACCCCCTCACTCCCAATTACCCTGTTCCTGCATAAATACCCCATTCCTGCTCAATTACCCCCTCACTTCCAATTGCCCTGTTACTGCTCAATTACACCCTCACTCCCAATTACCCCCTCACTCCCAATTACCCCCTCACTCCCAATTACCCCATCCCTGCTCAGTTACCCCCTCGCTCCCAATTACCTCGGTCCCTCCCCTCTCGCTCCCTCCCTCTCCCAACATGTTCTCTCCCCGTTTCCTCCCCCTCTCCTCCCCATTCCCTCCCTCTCCCTCCCTCTGCCTCCGGCGCTGGAACCCCTGCGCTGAATGGAGCTGGTGGTGCCTGGGAGCCCTCACCTCATTCACAACGTCTCCCGAAGACATGGTGTATCCTGAGAGGTCATCCCAAAGCAGCAGGGTCTCCTCTGTCTCCTCCCAGGTCAGGCTATCGCAATCCTCCTCGAAATCGTACTCCCTCCTGTGGGCCAGTAACACAGGGGGAGTGACACAGGGGGAGTGACGCAGGGGGAGTAACACAAGGGAGTAACACAGGGGAGTAACACAGGGTAGTAACACAGGGGAGTAACAAAGGGGGAGTAACACAGGGGGAGTGACGCAGAGGGAGTAAAACAGGGGGAGTGACACAGGGGGAGTGACGCAGGGGGAGTGACGCAGGGGGAGTGACGCAGGGGGAGTAACACAAGGGAGTAACACAGGGGAGTAACACAGGGTAGTAACGCAGGGGAGTAACGCGGGGGAGTGACACAGGGGAGTAACACAAGGGGAGTGACGCAGAGGGAGTAACACAGGGGGAGTGACACAGGGGGAGTGACGCAGGGGGAGTGACGCAGGGGGAGTGACGCAGGGGGAGTGACGCAGGGGGAGTGACGCAGGGGGAGTAACGCAGGGGAGTAACACAGGGGAGTAACACAGGGGAGTAACACAGGGGGTGTGACGCAGTGGGAGTAACTCAGGGGGAGTGACACAGGTGGAGTAACACAGGGGAGTAACACAGGGGGAGTAACACAGGGGAGTAACACAGGGGAGTAACACAGGGGGTGTGACGCAGTGGGAGTAACGCAGGGGGAGTGACACAGGGGAAGTAACACAGGGGAGTAACACAGGGGGAGTAACGCAGGGGGAGTAACGCAGGGGGAGTGACGCAGGGGAGTAACACGGGGGAGTGACACAGGGGGAGTAACACAGGGGGAGTAACGCAGGGGGAGTAACGCAGGGGGAGTGACACAGGGGGAGTGACGCAGGGGGAGTGACGCAGGGGGAGTGACGCAGGGGGAGTGACACAGGGGGAGTGACGCAGGGGGAGTGACGCAGGGGGAGTGACGCGGGGGAGTGACACAGGGGGAGTGACGCAGGGGGAGTGACACAGGGGGAGTAACACAGGGGGAGTGACAAAGGGGGAGTAACACAGGGGAGTAACACAGGGGAGTAACACAGGGGGAGTGACACAGGGGGAGTAACACAGGGGGAGTAACGCAGGGGGAGTAACACAGGGGGAGTAACGCAGGGGGAGTAAGGCAGGGGGAGTGACACAGGCAGAGTGACACAGGGGGAGTAACGCAGGGGGAGGGACGCAGGGGGAGTGACGCAGGGGGAGTGACGCAGGGGGAGTGACGCAGGGGGAGTGACGCAGGGGGAGTGACACAGGGGGAGTGACGCAGGGGGAGTGACGCAGGGGGAGTGACGCAGGGGGAGTGACACAGGGGGAGTGACGCAGGGGGAGTGACGCAGGGGGAGTGACGCAGGGGGGGTGACACAGGGGGAGTGACGCAGGGGGCGTGACGCAGGGGGAGTGACACAGGGGAAGTAACACTGAGCGAGCGGCCAGGAGGAGAGGCCATTCAGCCCCCCGAGACTACCCCGCCATTCACTCCGATGGTGGCCGATCTCATTCCGGCCCCTACCCCCGATTTCCCCACCGCTCTCTCCCCCACCCCCCACCGCCCCTCCCTCGTCGCCTTTCAGCCCCGTCCCTCATTTCCAACCCGTCATACCCCCCCCACCCTCCTTAAATTTATCTAGCCTCCCGGCACGTCCACTGCCCTCGGAGGGAGTGAATTCCTCAACTTCACCTCCCTCAGAGGAAAGTAACTCCCCCTCGTCTCTGATTTAAATGCACTACCGTAACCCCCTCCCCACCACCAACCCCCCCCCACCCCCACCAACCCTCCACCCCCCCCAGCGTAATTCTGTGGCCCCTCGTTCGAGAATGTCCCACAAGGGGGAAGATCCACTCCCAAACCCCCTCCCTCCTCCTCCGGGGCCCTCGATCCCTCCACCCTCCCTCCCTCCCTCCCCGGGTCCTCACCCCCTCCTCCCTCCCTCCTCTGGGTCCTCGACCCCCTCCTCCCTCCACCCCCTCAGGTCCTCGACCCCCTCCTCCCTCCCTCCCTCCTCCGGGTCCTCACCCCCTCCTCCCTCCACCCCTCAGGTCCTTGACCCCCTCCTCCCTCCACCCCCTCAGGTCCTCGACCCCCTCCTCCCTCCACCCCTCAGGTCCTCGACCCCCTCCTCCCTCCCTCCCTCCTCCGGGTATTCACCCCCTCCTCCCTCCCTCCCCCTCAGGTCCTACACCCCCTCCTCCCTCCACCCCCTCGGGTCCTCGACCCCCTCCTCCCTCCCTCCCCTCAGGTCCTCGACCCCCTCCTCCCTCCACCCCCTCAGGTCCTTGACCCCCTCCTCCCTCCACCCCCTCAGGTCCTCGACCCCCTCCTCCCTCCACCCCTCAGGTCCTCGACCCCCTCCTCCCTCCCTCCCTCCTCCGGGTATTCACCCCCTCCTCCCTCCCTCCCCCTCAGGTCCTACACCCCCTCCTCCCTCCACCCCCTCGGGTCCTCGACCCCCTCCTCCCTCCCTCCCCTCAGGTCCTCGACCCCCTCCTCCCTCCACCCCCTCAGGTCCTCGACCCCCTCCTCCCTCCACCCCCTCAGGTCCTCGACCCCCTCCTCCCTCCTCTGGGTCCTCCACCCCCTCCTCCCTCCCTCCCTCCTCCGGGTCCTCGATCCCTCCACCCTCCCTCCCTCCCTCCCCAGGTCCTCGACCCCCTCCTCCCTCCCTCCCTCCTCCGGGTATTCACCCCCTCCTCCCTCCCTCCCCCTCAGGTCCTACACCCCCTCCTCCCTCCACCCCCTCGGGTCCTCGACCCCCTCCTCCCTCCACCCCTCAGGTCCTCGACCCCCTCCTCCCTCCCTCCCTCCTCCGGGTCCT